>NC_138182.1:20177198-20292198 GCF_964194105.1 Spermophilus citellus
TGAATTTTCTGTTTACTTATCACCACTCCCAAGAAAACTATCATTCAGCTTGCTTTGGTAAAGAAATATAAATAGGTTTAGGGTCAAAATTGGGTTTTGCTTGTATAATTTGCACTATCTGACTTTAGTTTCTCTGACTTACATATCAGTACCTAGCTCCCAAGATTATCAAGAGCCAACAGGGAAATGTTGAGTGCCAAATTCATAGCACAGAGCCTGACACAGGTAGTAAATGGGTTTTGTGGCCATTATACCTGACAGCTTGATAAGTTTGGAATATTGACTGGTTGTCTTCAGTTTCACTCTTGGTTTCGCTTCCTCAAGTCCCAAAGGTATGGGGGTAATATTGGCACATCTTCTAAACTCAGAGTTCAACATGAAGAAAGTGATCAACAATACTTATAAAATCTATTCTTTCTAGTCCCTCTAAATTCACTAGATGCTTCTGACTTCCGGATCCCTAAGACCTCTAATTCCCCATTTGTTCATTGGACTCAGTCTTAGCTTTATTAAAAGACTTCAGCTCAACATTATATTTCTAACCACTGTCTCCTTTTTCTTTTTCACTTTTAAAAGTGAAAGTTGGGCTGGGCTTGTGGCTCATGGGTGGAATGCTCTCTTAGCAAGGGTGGGACCTGGGCTGATCTTCAGCACCACATAAAAAAATAAAGGCATTGTGCTGTGTCCATCTACACCTAAAAAATAAATATTTAAAAAAAAGTGAAAGTGATTCTCATCATCTTTGAAATGCAAAAGTTGATATGCAAAGAAATTACCTACATTATTCCTGCTGACTCTCCACACTTACTGATGTTTCTCCATTACATTCAACTCTTTGGTGTAATACTTTCTTAAAATAGTATCTGCACTGTGTTCTGGTCAACTAAATGCCAATGTCGTCAATTTATTATGGGTTCACTCTAATCTGATACCTAGAAGCAAGTTCAAATGAAAGTGGAGTTAAAACAGGGTGGGGAGGCACAGGCTGATACAAGTCTGAGTACACAGGCAAAGGACTCAAGCAGACCATTCAGCTTCCTGTGGCTCAAGAGCAGTTGTGCCACAATTTACTGCCTCTGCTTTGCATAACCATGAGAATTAGCCCTTCTTTACCTGCCTATACCACCATCTTAGTTTCAGCAGCAACAGAAAATGCTGATTTACAGCATGGGGTCTGTCATCAACCATACATTGACTGCATATTGAAATATACATGGTAACTGGACTCAACAGTGGGATCTAAAAATTATTGCAATAATGTTGCATTATACAGACATGTGACACAGTAAGTAAGAGAGATGCTGAAGTAGCGTGGAACATGAAAGTCTAGCAATATATGAAATTTCAATAACTGGTATAGTTTTTACTCTACCCTTGATTTTAGTCACATTTTTCAAGAATTCCCTTATTATCTTATTGTCCCTTATTGTCTCTGGGAAACACCCAAAATTATCATAGAGTATGTAATCATGAAATGATAACATACAGCATTTTCATTTGTTTATTTTTGTTGGTAGATCCTGAAATAAAATGGGAAACTATTTCCTTAAATATCACTAAAGTATATTACATTATTGCTTTGTAAGACCCATATTTTGAGGTTATTTATCATTTTCTGTCCTTCTTGTAATATTATCAATTTTTAGCCTTCTATCCTGGGCAGACACCTCTGATTGCCACTTCAGAGGATTCTGGTTACTAATAAGGCCCTCCACAGATTGGATGCGGTCCAACCAAACTAAAGAGAGTAACTCCCGTGCATAGAGGCAGCTGATTATAGATGTCAACATCTATACATTATCCTCGTGGTCATGCCTTCTAATTATTTTATAGATTGTGTTGTAGAGATTTCCCCCATTGTGAAATCTCTCATGTAAATTTGACAAATATATTCCTTTTTTTCTGTTTGTAACATCTCTGTATTATAGAATATTTTGTGTTTTAGGATAACTGGGATTTATCTACATTTAGGGCTTCTTGAGGAAGCTAATGTTGAATCTTCCAAAGTTTGTACTCTTAGCAGCATTAGACACTTAGAAACCATTCTGAATAATTAAAAAATAAATAAATGTTTACAGTTATTTGAAAAACAGTATTGAATGGCATGGATATGTCTTTAACAGTAGCTAAATTGTAATAATTTAATTTTAAATGTGCATAAAAGGATGTTGGAATGTTGTAAAGATATGTTGGGTGAACAAAAAATCATATTTTAACACTGAGTTTCAAAAGTATTTTGAGACATTTTTGCTTAAGTCATAGTTATGTAATTGAATGATAAATAATGTACTACTGAAGAATTTCATAAAATATTAGTATGGAAACATAAATTGGCAGTAACTATGTGACTCTAAGCCATCACATAAAAATCCATATGAACAACATGCATATTCATCATTTTACAGTATCTCTGTGAGACAAAATAATTTGCAATGCCATTTATCCACACATTTTCCTGCATTAAGCACTTACATACTAAAACTTTTATAATCTTATGAATATTATGGTTGCAGGGTTAAATAATTTGCTTTTAATATAGCTCTGCTGCCTTACAAAATTCAAGTCCTTAGGGTTAAATCAACATAATCTTAAAATCACTGCCAACATCACTCTTGTCATTTTATTACATGCTTGCTAGGTTTTGAGAGTGTAACAGTGTAATTATATTTAATTTTATAATACACTTGCATGGTAGTTATTTTTGATAATGTTTTAGATGAACCAATTGATTATCACCAAAATTAATTAGTTTTCTTCTTTCCAAATTATTGCTACTGCAACAGCTAGGAATAGAATGCGTGTCCATGAAGCTGTAATTCAATGTATTTTCTGGACACTATTTTTTGATTTGATTTTTTTTTTAAATCATCCCAATGCGTCTACCTATACAAAAATCACACAAATTACCTTAGCAATAAGCATGAAGAACTATATTTTTGTAGAAATATAGAAACTCAAAAGGGTTACTACAAATTGTCACGTTAAAGAAATTGAAGTCCATAGAGACTTCATAAGTTAGGTTAGTAAATGTTGTTGGATTAAGATATTCTTGCATTACCTAGAAATTCAGGGGCATATGAGTTGTTTTTAAACATACTTAAAGCGACTTATATTAACTCATATTATTTTGTAAGCCCTGAACTTGTGCTCTATTGACTATTTCGCTTTTGCCTCTGTGCCCCTGGATTCTCTGTTCTATAATGCTGGCACTGGGATCCAAGTACCATACTTTTAGACTACTTTGCTGGTTAGTGTTGTTCTAAAGCATTATTGGGAGATTCAAAAGCAATCTGAGGAAAGAAGAAACCTTTTGTCCTCTTGTTTCTAGGTCTGTCCTCATTTCCCCAGCACCCAGGTTAATGTTTTCCCGTTCATGTTTTGCACCTTGAAGCATGAGATGTTCTGAGCCTCAGCAGAGAGAACCCCCACGAGCCAGCTTTGCCTCTTCAGAGGGCTGCTCCAGGGCACTGGTCAATTAGAATTCTTTTTCCTAGCTTTGGTAACTGCACTTTTATCCCTTTGTTTCTAACTTTACAGCTTGTAGCTGTTTGCGGTTTTAGTCTTCCATCTTGCTCTTCACTTTTGGATAAAAGCATAACCAGTTTTCTGTAGTCCAGTCAATTAAAAAAAATCACCCAGAATATCAATTTCTAATATAATAATTGAACCAGAAATACCTTTTAAAATTTGCAAACTAGTAATTATTTTGTTCGTTGAAATTTCATAGATGATAGATACTTGGAATGCATGGAGCACAATTTTTTTCCTCAATGCAAATGAGATTTAGATATTTTGTCATGAAACAAGGCAAAGAATATATTCACAATTTAAAGTATTTCACCAAAATTAAAGGATGGTATTTTAACTAGACTTGCAGATCTTCGTTTTCCCTTGCTGCTATTGCTAGTCATGCTTTTTACTCCTGGTTGCAATGTCCCTTCTCTTGATCTACTTGTACTCTTTGACCCTTCTCAATAGTTCAAGAAAAGTTAGCCTGAGGCCTGAACATGAGGTTTCACCTTTGATATGTTTTTCAGGACTGCAAATGTATTTTGTTACCCTTTTCTGTAGAATGTCTGCTTTTCTTTTAATTGCATGCATTCTAAAATTTATCATAATTTCTACAAATATAGTATACAAATGATAGTACAAGGACCTACTTATTTACATATTTTAATCCCTGAAACTCTTTAACATGCTATTTTATGTATTACTTGATTTCAGTTGAATCATACCAAAATAATACTTGCAAATATTATTAAAAGCAATGTACCTATTTTATATAACCACCAATACTTAAGTCCAAAATGCAGCAGTGTTTTCTACTGAACATTAGAATAAAAATAAATGAGCTCATTAAAACCAATTTTTCAGTAGATAACAATGTGCTCTCTTTCTAAATCCCCAGTTCAATTTACTTACCTTTGTATAAATCCAATAACAAGTTGAATTTGTAAAAAGCACACTGCTAAATTAAAATTCAAGATTTTCATTTTGAACATAGAATTACTTATTAAACCAGAAAATAGCAATGTGCTGTATGTCCATAAACATACACAAAAAAGCCATATACAAATTATCACAAAATAATGTTACTAAAACCTTAAGAAAATAAATAAATTTCCATTTTTACTAATTAATATTGAATTTAACACTGCTTATAAATGGTTATATATTTATCTAAAGCCACCCTATGTATTTTTGGGAACACTGGGTTGTTGTTGTTTATCCAGATGAGTTGCATCTAGTTTCAACCTATCTCTGATGTTAATATGTTTAAAAATTTTTATGCAATATAATAAAAGAAAATGTTTTTCCTCTCAGATAAGGCAAGATTTCTCCAAAAGAACCTGAACTTCAAAATTGTATTTGACTTGCATTTTTTTTCTGTTTTTCTCTATAATTTTCCCAGTCACACCCTACAATCAGACACACACACACACACACACACACACACACACACACACACTGTTTATTAAGCTTCTACTATCACATTTGTCCATTCAATTGACATCGGTACTTACTTACCAGGTACAACCTAGGTTCAGATATTACAATGATATAAATTAAAGAGATTCTCCCCCAAAACTTTTGCATACACAGTTTGGGGAGCTAGGTGTTGAACAAATGAATATGCATCTAAATACGTGATTTTAATAGGGACAAAGTACTAAAAAAAAAAAAAAACTATAAAAAACTATAAAGAGTCCTGATGCAAGACATTTTCCTGATTTCCCCTGTGTCACATTTCAGGTACCAAGAACAGTGCTTAGCACAGCATAGATAGACTATAAATATTTTAAAGCAAATGCTTAAAGAAAGCCAGGTGCTGTTTGATTTTCAAAAGAATACAAAACTCTGTCTCTTCTATTACAAACCTACCATATCACTATATGATATAGAACAATTATATATATATATAAAATATATAAAAATTATACACATATGTAAATTATACAATATATATGTAATTACATACATACACACACATAAATTTAAAATTTAGGAAGTAAATTATGTCAAAACACCAGCAAAACGTGAACACAGTATGTTTCCAGTGAATTAGTGCCACATGAATTTGAAAGAAATTCCTCTGTTCTTTCCAAGATGAAGACTTCTATTCAAGTTCAAGAGCTGAGGAATTGTTTAATTCCTAAATTGGGGTAAGTTGGAATTTGATGGCTGAGAAAAATGGTTTGGGTGGAAAATATATTACTGGGGGCATTTTAGACTGATAAAATATACAAAGGGGAAACAGAAGATAAATTGAGGAAATGAAGTTAAACATTAAAGCTAAGACAAACTAAAAGAGTAATTTTTTACTTTGTCTCTCCTACTAGGAAAAAACTATCCTAAGGAATTAGATTTATCCATAGAATAAAAAAATAGGCATTTTCATTAGCAGTCAATAAATTTTGATAAAATAATTGGGAAGCAAATTTCTTCTATTAGAGAAACTTTGAAATAAGCATTGAAAACTGAGTGTTATTTATCTTAGCAAAGAATCAAACCACTTGCTTATGCAAATATGAGATGATAGGAAATTTTAAAAAAATACCTAGATTTATGAAAATAAAATTCATTAAAGCCCTGTACTTAAAAATCTCAATGGAGATAGATTTTAAAAAAAACTACAACACTGAAAACAATCTATCAATTCTGACACACAACTGTAGAATCCATGTGAAAGACATTCTAGATTAAATAGACAATGGATAACTAGGAGGGTGGCAGAGATTTCCAGGGTACAGTTCATATACAGAACAGATATTCACTCCTTTTGGTCTTCATAACAGAAGATGGTTATTAACATCTGACAATGTAAAATATTTCCATCCAACTGTTTCTAAATCACATATATTTTATTTCATAATACATCCTCAATGAAAAATAATAATTTTATAAAGCTCTAAATGAACAAAAAGCAAAGTTGAGCTTTTTAAACAAAATATATCTAAACTGGAAGATCAAGTGACCATTTCTAAAATTGATTCCATGTTTAACAATATGCAGAACACCATTTCTGTTTCAATACTTGAAGAGAAAATTTATATATAATGGAAAGAAACTCTGTTTTGCTATAGGGACAGAAGAGCTTACCTTAGGTGTGTCATCTTGGAAACTTCTTTAATTTTTATTAATGCCTCAAGATATAAGTCTTTAAAATTATGAATTCATAATTCATAATTTGAAGATCGAGTTGCTTGATATATTTTATCTAGGAACATAATTAATTCTGATATTGAATTATGATATTTGGTAAACTACCTCCCCCCCAAAAAAGAGAGAAGGTAAAAATCAAATGGTTTGGGGAAGAAATAAGACTCTAAGAGAAATAAGTTCTGAGTTTTCAACTTAATTGTATACAAGGTTAATGGTGATCTTAAAAAAAAAAAAACAGAATTTTACAATTTTATCATATTTCAAATCACTGCTTCTTAGGGTCAATATTGGGTTGACACATTCTCTAAAGAATTGTAGAAAAGTAAATAAATAAATACAAAATTCAGCAAATTTATACTAATATCTAACCCAAGAACAAATTCAAATATCCTTCTTATGAAGCTATGCTTTCCAGTCATTCTGATCTATGACTGGTATTTTATGTTTTATATGTCATGTGCTTAGCATGTGTGAACATTTTTAGCTTTCTAAAATTGTGGAGTAAAGCTTTTAAATTTGAGAGTTGCCAAATTTAAAAAGTTCCCAAACTTTATTACTTTTATTACTTCAGAAATAAAAGTAGACTTAAATATACATTATTTGGGATGTGGAGTTTTTCAAAAAGGCTTTGAAGATGTACATCTTTAAAAGTCACTTCTAAAACAAAGTATCTACATATGGATATTCAGTTGTGAATATCCATAGAAGAAGAATGAAATTTGATCCCTGTCTCTCACCCTGCCCAAAAGTCAAAGTGAATCAAAGACACAGGGATTAGACCAGAAACTTTTTAAATTATGGAAGAAAACATAGACACAATACTGCAACATATTGGTGAAGGTAACAATTGCCTTAATGAGACCCCCCTCAGTCTCAGTGGAAAGACATCAAATTAAAATCTTCTGTACATGTGCAAAGGAAACAATTAAGAGTGTGAAGACACCCAGTTTCTCCAGAAGCTGAGGCAGCAAGATCCAAGACAACCTCAACAATTTAGTGTGGCTTTTAGCAACTTAGGGAGACCTAAAATTAAAAATGTAAAATCAAAAAAATAAATAAATAATTTAAAAAATCAATAGTCTGGGGATGTGGCTCAATGGCTGAGTGCACCTGGGTTCAATCCTTGGTAACAAAAAAAAGATTGTGAAGAGAGAGCCTACAGATAAAGAATGGGAGATATTTTCCAGGTACTCCTCCAGAGAAGAGTAATGGCCAGATTAAGAATTCAAAATGCTTAACACCAAACAATAAAATAAACCAATAAACAAATGGGTAAAAATAATAAACAGATACTTCTCAAAGAAGAAACAGAAATTGCCAACATACATATGAAATAAAAAAAAAATGTTCAGCAGCTCTAGCAATCAAGGCAATGTAAGTCAAAACTGCATTAAGCCAAGCTTGGTGGATCACATCTGTAATCCCAGTGACTCTGGAGGCTGAGGCAGGAGGATCAAGAGTGCTAATCTAGCCTCAGCAATTTAGTGAGACCTTAAACAAGTTATTGAAACTCTGTCTCAAAATTAAAAAAAAAAAAAAAAAGAAAGAAAAAGAAAAGGTTTGGAGATGTAGCTCAGTGGAAAAGTGTCCCTGGGTTCAATCCTAACTAATAAATTAAATAAATAAATAAAAACAATTAAAACAAAAACCCTACATTAAAATTTCACCTCACTCAGAAATGGCAATAATCAAGAGTACAATTAGTAATAAATGTTGGTGAGGATTTGAAAAAAAAAATACACCCATAACATGGTTGGTGGGGCTGCAAATTAGTATAACCACTTTGGATAGCAGCATGGAGGTTCCTCAAAAGACTAGGAATAGAACAGCTATATGACCCAGCTCTACAATTCCTTTGTATTTGCCCAAAAGATCAAAAATCTGCATGCTATAGTGATACAGGCACGTCTATGTTTACAGCAGTACAATTCACAATACTAAGTAATGGAAGCCCAGGAGCCCAGTAACTGATGAACGGATAAAGAAAATATGATATACACATTGTGATTTTACTCAACCATTAAAAAGAATGAAATTGTGGGCTTTGTTGGTAAATGGATAGAACTGGAGAATATCATGCTAAATGAAGTAAGTGAGATTAAAAAAGTCAAGGATCAAATGTTTTCTCTCAAGGGCACTAAGTAGAGAAAAGTAAGGTTAAAAAAGGGGGAGATCCCATGAAAATAGAGGAGTGGGAGAAGGGGAGTGAGAGGGATATAGGAATAGGGATTAACTGCAGAATAAAATTGACCTAAGTTTGCTGTGTACCTATACGAATATACTACAGTGAATTTCCTCTTTATGTATGTCTATAAAGCACCAATTTAAAAAACACATCAATAGAAGGAATACCCGTAGAATAGAAGATGACAAGGTAAGAGAAGGAAAGGCAGAAAAAGAATGTATTAGGAACTGAAATGAAGCAATTAAATTCTATGTGTGTGTGTGTAATTATGTCTAATCAAACCTCACTATTATGTATAACTACAATGCATTCATAAAAACATCAAGACACTGAATAATTTGTACAATAAAAAGCTTAATGTCTACTTTTTTTAAAAGTAAACTCTCCAATTATATATAAATTCAAAAAGGAAAAAGCAAAAGATATATTTTCCGTTTCAAATAGTTACTTTTTATTCCAAAGATTTTGTTGTACTAAGATTTTGCTTGTGTTTACATATTTCCAGATTTGAATCATATATTATTCATATAGACCTTCAGGGAAAAGTAGTCGATTAAAATAAAAGTGCGGTTCATAAAAGTCTAATTAGGAAATGATCACCAAGAAGGAAAAGACGTAAGAAATATTTCAGTCTTTGAAAAATGTGTCTTCTATACATCTTCCATTTTGTCTTAGCTCAGGCTGCTACCACAAAATATGTAAACTGGGTGAGAGAAGCAACAAACATGTTTTCTCATAGCTCTTGAGTGTGTAAGTCAGAGTGCCAGCTGGGGCAAAGTCTTGGTGGGGTTCTTTCACAGACCGCTGTCTTCTTTTTATGTCTTCACATGATGGAAGGAACTAGCTAGCTCTTTGGCTTATTCTTGTAGGAGAACAAATCCCGTTCACGAAGCCGTAATTTTCATGTATTAATCTCCTTCCATGGACCACCACCCTGGATTTCAACACATGGATTTTGTGATGCACACTTGGTCCTTTGTGATTTGTTTATGACTGTTTATTGGGAGATTCAATATTTAATTTTGCCTTACTATGTCTAATAAAATTCCAGTCATCTGAAGTCATCTCAATTTTAAAAGATTAAATGGGAGTTCATAACCCACTTGATTCTAATGTATGAAATATGATATGTCAAGAGCTTTGTAATGTTGTGAACAACCAATAAAAAAAATTAAATAGAAAAAAAAAAGATTAAAGATTTGTCTTCATTCATATTCCACTGGAGAAATAGTTAAGTCTAGGAGACAGAATGTCTTTCAATTCTATCTTTTAATTTTGTAAATATTCATTCATTTTTATAATACCCTTGACAAGCATTTTAATTTTGACAATCTAAAATTATTTCTAGACAAAAAGAAAATCTCTTATACTTTATACATAAGAGGATATTATCAAAAAACAAATTAGTACACTATTATGTTCAGAAACATGGCAATTGCAATTTCTTGTACATCTTATAAAGACTACCTCCTATGCAGTCTTAGCCAAAACTTGAAAAATAACTGACTTTTTTCAATCTAAGAAATCACTTTATTCATCACAATTAATTTAGCCTTTTTATTGCTTTATTAAAATGATAAAATACACATAAAATTTTGTTTTAGAGAAAAAATGACGAATATATTTATGAAAAGTACACTTTTAAAAAATTTAGTTGTAGATGAACACAATACCTTTATTTAATTAATTAATTTATTTATATGTGGTGCTGAGGACTGTACCCAGTACCTCGCATGTGATAGACAAGCACTTTACCACTAAGCCACAACCTTAGCTCAACAAGCACATTATTTTGCCATATTTTGGCTTAACTTACATTTTTCCTATATTTATTAAATTCTTTTTTTTAAAGAGAGAGAGAAAAAGAGAGAGAGAGAATTTTTTTTTAATATTTATTTTTTAGTTTTTGGTGGACACAACATCTTTATTTTATTTTTATGTGGTGCTGAGGATCGAACTCAGTGCCCCACGCATGCCAAGCCAGTGAGTTACGGCTTGAGCCACATCCCCAGCCCCTAATTATTAAATTCTTATGCCTAAGAAAGACAAGTGGTTATTAAATAATTAGATAAGATAAATTTGAGTTTCTTTGACATGGGCATTTAATTTTTTTCTGTGATATTTGATAATATGTTTCTGAGTTAGTTAAATGTCATTTGTAGGCATGTCATTTATTTTTTTTTCATTAGGATTAAATAGTGCTTACCAATACAAAGGTCAACAAAGTATTTATTCATTTTCTTTTGATAGTATAATTTTACATTGAATTTGTTAATAACACACCCATTTTGATTGAATAGATAATTAGTAAACGTATTCTTTTTTTTTTCACATAGCCAACTTTCACGACTGTTTTAGATTAACTATTCTGATTTATTGTTGAGATTCTCATTCAAGCCTAGCAACAGTATTCTAATTATTTTAATTGTAGTTAGTGAAATCCTTAGGTTTTAAAAAATTTAAATATTTCCTTAATCGTTATCATTTGCAAGATAAATATGAGTTTTAGAAATATTTTTAAGCCAGAAATGCTATGCTTGGATTTAACTTGAAATTTCTCACCAAGGAATAATTTGTAGACATATCATCTGCCATATTTAAAATTTCCTTGTAGGAATAATAGTCTGATTCTCCTTAATAAGTTCTGGTTTTATAATCCTTGGCCAATTTTGGTATCATCAAATATCTCTATCAAATACATATTTCTTTGGTGTGATATATATTTTGAAATTTCTTCTAGTTGTAGCTATGTCCAAGAGCCCTTGATTTTGGCTTATTGCTATCAAATATCAAATTCTAAATATAATAATGCCATGGGCATTTCAGTGGATTTCCACATAATAGAAGTTTTATGATTATTATGGCTCTTATATGATCATCTTCTATGTTATAAATTTAACATAATTATCTTAATTATTTCATTTTATTTTTTAAATTTAATTTAATTAATTAATTTTGAGGGATACTGGATATTGAACCTAAGGGTGTTTAGCCCCTAAGCCACATCTCCAGCCCTTTTTTATCTTGAAACAGGGTTTCACTAAGTTGCTTAGGGCCTCATTATGATGTTGGGGGTGATCTCAAACTTGCAATCCTCCTGCCACAGCCTTCCATGTTGATGGTATTAAGGCATTCACCACCTTGCCTGGACAATTTCATATTTTAACTGATATAAGATCAGATAAAGTTTTTAGTGTTTTTATTGTTATTTGCTAAAGATTTATAATAATATGTGCTGCATTTTATCAAATGTTTTAATCAAATATTTAAATTTTCTATTTTTTCTATTTTATGAAAATCATATTTACATAATTCTTAAATGTAATAATTTTAGAAAACCATTTTTCTATAATGATTTTATAAAAAGCTATTTTGGTTTGGCAAAGCTTCTGCTAATACACTACTGAATTAAGCATTTATTAACTTTGATGTATATGAATAATGATAAAAATTAGAATTCTGTGAGTGATTAGTATATGGCAGGTATTCTGCCAAAACATGAGACATGAAAATATACAAAACAATAAGAAAGAACTGAAGGTTACATTAAACTCGCATGTGTCTTTCTGACAGGGAGTTGTTCACAGGATGGTTGCTTTACTTTTAACTTTCTTTATGATAATTATTTTTAATAAAGCCTTTGAAACATAACTATATCTGAAGTCTGTTATTCTATTCAGCTTCCAACAGAGAATTTGCCATTGTAAACTTCTGAACACCTTAATCTACCTTTGTGGTTAATCTTGTGCAGTATCTTATCTGGCAAGAGCAACATGGAAGCCATACTCTCTTTTGAACATGAAGAGAGACATATTTTCTTCCTCAGGTAGCTGTTCTATTTTTAGAATAACAGTAGACCAATACTCTGAATCAATTTTCCAGGGTAAATCCAACTATAAGTATTGAACCAATACCTAAACTTGCCTGATTTCTCTATTTTAATTTATAAAGCAACAATGTCAAGTCAGAAAGATATAAATGTAGAACTGTTTCAATACTATTTCCAATTCTTGTATTGGAAAGAACTGTCTATTCAGGTTGCCATATCAAAACTCATAGATTAGGTGTGCCAATTATTTTCCTGGTGAGGGCCTTCTTGCTGGCTTGCTGACAGATGACCTCACCTAATTATACCTAAATTACTTCTCAAAGCCTCCAAATCCATATATATCATGTTGGGGGTCGGGGCTTTAAATGATAAATTCTGTGCTGGGGAGGGATGCCAACATTCAATCCCTAGTAAGACTTCCAAAAGTAGAAGAAAGTTATATGTGCCAAGTATTCTCATATTCTAAAATCAGGTACTACATTTCCTTTAGGGACTTTGAAAGAAGTAACTAAACCATTTATTTATTTATTTATAAGTATTATTTTCATAACTATTTTTATCTTTAGCCTAGCTCTCTTTTGAAAGTGTAGGATACTGAAGGTTAAAAATGAACAAGAAAAAATAATCTGGGAAAAGGAGAAGTTCTCTGTTATTTTTATTCCCATCTTTAATAAAGGAGGCAAGTAGTGCCTACCTCATCATGCTGAAAAAGCCCCCAAGAATTAGACCATGGTGGACAAAGTCTAGTTCACACATAATGCTCTTAGTTGGTTATCATTGCTGAGTTTTAATTAACCTGATGTAGCAGAACAGGGAAAGAGAAAATAATTTAAACTTATGCTACCTACAATTGCATAATTTAGGGTGGTTTCACTTGTACCAATGTGCATCACATGAAAAGGAAGCCAGGCTGATGCCATTTAAAATCGTCTTTTGGAAGGACTAGCTGGAGGATTTAGATGAGGCCAACAAAAAGCGGGGTCATCTGGATGTCCAGGCACCAAGGAATTCATACACAGTCAGCCTGGTAAGATGCATCACCTTGGTCAAGAAATCAGAATTTAGCTGTCCTCTGAACAGCTATGCCTTCAAGCTGAAGAATTTAAGATGCACCCTGGGATAGAATTATCTTTGGCCAAATTCCAACGCCCAAGTGAGTCAAAATCAATCATACAACCAGCCAAGTGAATATTTTTTTCTGCCCTTTAAACAACCTTTATAACTACTTCTCTCACTTCTTCCCTTGGGAGATCATGCTCCATAATTAATTAGCAAAGAAGAAAAATAAAAGACCAGTGTAGGAAAAGAAAAAAGCCTTCTCAAGGTCCCTTTCCCACTTGGATCTTCAGCCTGACACAGTGCCAAGACAGTGAAATGAGGGAACTTTAAATACAATTTGGTGTTTCACTATGTCATAGAATAATTTATTGATTACACAAGTCTTTTTGTAAGAGTGAAGTAACTGGATAATTTTCTGTAGTTGTTTCATTGAGTAACTACTAAAGTCATGCAAATTTTCGCAAGAGTGGGTTTTCAAAAAGAAGTAAAAAAAAAAAAAAAAGTTTTTCCTTTTGTCCTAAGGAGTCCCATTCTAACTCTTCACACAAAATACAGCTGACAATATTGGACTGTATTTCTGATACATTAAGACTTCAGCAACAAATAGTAGGGTTTGGGATGCAGATATTTTACACTTTGAGTAAAATCTATTACATATTCTAATACAGTCTACTTTTTTTCTGGGACCTGGATATAATTATTGAACTTGACTGAGAGTGTTCCAAAGTCTAGCAATCTTTTCAAAGTTCACATGCATTAACTAGTTTAATCTTTGCAACAAGTTGGTTTAAGGTAACTGAGATAAAGGTAAATACATGGCTTGACCAAGATTACAAAGATGGTATGTACCATACCAGGATTTGAGCAATGGAAGTGTGAATCCACAACCACATATTAAACTATACATTTCACTGCCATATAAGTGACATCAAATAATCTGGATTGATTAGCATCTAATTCCCAAGAACCAAATTTTAATGTTCATATGTGAAAATTCACTGTTTCAAATTCTTTCCATAAAATATTTATGCAATTTGAATTCAATTCAATTATGGATATCCTCCACGAGAAAAGAATCCCTTCACCATTAATACCTAATAATGGATGATATTTCAGCTAGATATTTCTTAGATTAATAATATAGTTTTCAAATTCTCACTGTTATAATGCTTATTTTTTTTGTTTGATATCTCAGGTTGGAATACATCATTAAATCTTCTACCAAATTATTATTATTTGTTTAGTTTTCTAGAAGATTGAAAAATATAGAATTATTGAGATGGCAAAGTATCCATTGCTTAAATCTTAAATTTTTAAAACCCTTTTATAAATTGATTACATACAGAATACTGCTGTATTCTACAAAATGCTCTACAGAAACTACTGTTAGGCAAACAACAAACAAACAAAAATCTTTCTGCCTTTTATTGTTGGGACGATACTTTATATATATCTATATATTCCTGATATATGTTTGCGTGACATAGTTTAGCATGTTTAAAATATTGTATATATGAAATATTCTATACATACTTGTGATAACCAGGCTAATGGCCCATCAAAGATGTGCACATTCTAATCCTCATGAATATGTTAACATTATGCAGAAATTAGAAATTAAATTTTGGAGATAAAATTAAATTTGCTAATCATGTAGTCTTGATAAAGTAATATTACATTTGATTATCAGGGTAGTCTAATGGACCTTAAGAGGAAAGCTAAAGAGTACCAGAGATTAAATAGAAGTAAAAAAAAAAAGAGGAGAAATTCAAAGTGTGACAGGCACTTAACTCCCCATTCCTAGCTTGAATATGAAAGAGGGAGAGATCAGCTAGCGAACATAGACTGGAAGTAATCCTCAGTTTTTACTCTAGGAATTCAGTTCTACAGAAAGAATAGTGTTAATTTGGTTTGAGGCTGCCTCCATACTCTTGAGTTCCTATTAGCAAGTTGTAACCTAAATTCACAGGAAAACAACCTGCAACTGAACGCAATTGTAAATTCTTGTAACAAGTCCTAGAGTCTCAGTCAATCAAGAAGCCTAAGGTTCAGTCCATCTTGGTATGCTAGTTGGTCAGACCATATACATATAAGCCCATACCTCATCATGTCTTGTCCCAATGGAAAAAATGCCAAGTTACAATTAACAAGAAAGTTCTTTTTGCGTCTCCTTTTTTAGCTTCATAGACTACCTGCCCACATGGTTGGGTGAAGCACTTGGGACCTCTCCTGGTTCTGAGTGTTGCCCCATTCACGAGTTTTTTTTTGCTCAATAAACTGGGTTAATTTGGTTTATCTAGAATTGTGCCATATTTATTTAAGCAAGGAACTAAGCTTGTAACCTACAGGTTATTCAGTTCTACAGAGGAAACTGATTTCTTTCAGCAATCAGAATGAGCAAAGAAATAGATTTTCTCCTAGAACTTCCAGGGAGGATTACAGCTCTGGCTGTCATTTACTCCAGTGAGAGCTGTTAGACTTTTGACCTATAGTAACTGTAAAATAATAAGCTTGTGTTGTTTTCAAGCTACTAAATTTATTATAATATTTATATAAATGTAATATAACATCAAATATGTTAAAGCAATAGATATTAAAATATCACTCCTTTGCCTTACTTGGAAGGTAGCATGAATATAATATTTAAAACATTTATAAATCTTGTAACAATTTTCTTCTCACATTAATCTTTTTTGTTCATTTTGTCATTTATTCAATACCAAAAAAAAACAAGCAAACAAAAACAACAACAAAAAACAATCTTTCTGCCTTTTATTGTTGGGACTATATTTTCTGCTTCTATTTCCTTAAAGATTATTATTAATATGAATATTTTGAATGCTATCATGTTTAAATGTGTCCCACATACATGTAAGATGAACTGTTCTCAATAAATTAAGAAACATGGCCTTTCTATTTTCTCCTTCACAATTAAAAAGAATATTTTCCATACAAATAGTTACCTCCTATGTCTTTGGATTGTTCTTGAACATCTTTATACTAATTTTATGCTTATAAATTAATTTGTCAACAGAGGAACAAGAGGGAAGTTTGCCATGAAACTGTGTTACTTTTTCACTCTTTTACCTAATAGTTGAGTCATTTCTGCACAGATTTAGTGAATATTTTATGATTCATAGCTTATCCTTTGATGATTAGGCACATTAAAGCCTAAATACTCAAAATCTTTGTAAAATCGATATCCATGTTGCCATGCCCAGTTGGCAGCTATTGTATTGTAATATCTATGCCAGAAAAAGTATTTCTGAATGAGGGCACAAAGAGATGCTCTTGTGGAATACTTTATAGAAGAGGGGACTACTATCAATTTTTCATTTGTTATTTGGCTGATTTACAACCCTTTAGAATATCCAATGGAATGAATCTCTAGATATTTTTTGAGTAAAGATCATGTGACCCTGGTTAGTATCTGAGTCTATTTGGACTGTTATAATAAAATCTACCAAACAGGTAGAATTATAAACAATAGAATTTTATTCTCCTAATTCTAGGGGTTGAAAAATCTCAGACCAAGGTGTTGGTGGGTTCAGTGTCCAGGATGTCTGGTGAGGGGTTCCATATTCTAGATCATTGACATCCACCATCTGTGTATGTCCACATGGTGTCTGGGACCTCTTATAAAACTATTAATACCATTCATGAAGGTTCTATCTTCATGACCTTAATTGCTGTCCAAAGGCACCATTTCCAAACACCACCTTAAATTTGGGATCAGAAATTCAATATAGGAATTTGTGGGGGGATATAAGCATTTATATTACAGAAAAGAATATGTAAACTGTTTTCAGGAGTATAACACAGCATTACTATAAATGACAAGTAACAAGTAGGATAAGCATTTTTCTATTTTTTTTTGTTATAATTTTTATGTCCATTATGGGTCTTTTTTATCTCTTAATTAAATTCATCATTAAAAATTCTTAACTGTGGAAATACTATAGATATTGGATTATCAACAAAATTTATAGTGTAACAAGTGAATTTTTATTATTCAATGTATGCTGATTACTTTAGCTACTTCTTCATAAAAATCTATGTAGTAAATAAAATATCACTGACTATTTAAAGTTTCATTTATTTTCTCTTATTTTAAAATTATAGTCTTACATTTTCTCTGAAATATTATTTTCAATGTATTTATAGAACACTAAATACAATTTGGGCATACATGAATATTAATTCAACATCAAATATTGTAGTACCTCCTCACTTTGAGCTTCAGAGAACATAGCATTCACTAAAGAAAAAAAAATCTAAAAAATAAAATGTAGGCCATGCTCTTCTTAAAATTAAGATGACTTCCAAGTGACAGTGCATTAAAGGCCAGATAATTTTACATTCAGTATAAATGTATTTATTTTGTCAAAATTATCTATTCTTTTAGCAAATTAAATTATTGAATTTGAGCATGTATTAAGTTCCAGTATAATATCATTTATTATGAAACTTATTCATTTCCTTTTTGTATAGTCCCTAACCAAAAGATGGATTATCCTGTTCCCAGTGTGGTTTTACTAATTAAAGAATTATACTGGAGGGCAGAAATAATGCATATATCATTTGTAAAGAAATATTTAGCAATTCTCAAATCTTCATAATAGGAAAACACTCATTACTTACATACAGCTACTGTCTATCTAGAAAGGGGAAAGAGAATTTCTCTGGTTAAAATCTTCAGCCTGTATTCAACTGTCTACATAAATTCAGTGAAAAGCAAGGCTTCTGACACACCTCATCTGATAAATAGAAGAACTGGTATCACCTCACACTGGGATATTTTTCACATAATGTTTGTATGTACTTTATTATGTAATTCAGCTGTATCAATATATTTGTTTTAAACTGTGGTTTGAAAGTTTTGAAATTAAAATCATGAGTTATTCTGATCACTTAATTTTTTTTTTATTTTTTAGAGTAAGCATGTGTACAATATTTTAAAAACAATCATATACTTTGTGTTGTTTCTAATACATACAAGGAATAAAATGTGTACTATGAAAAAAAGTCACTGATTTTTTTAATCCACAATAAAATTTCTACTTTTAAAATGCAAACAGCATTGTGCCAAAATATTTATTTATTGTGTTATTTAATATTACATACTTTAAAAATTTTATTAACTTTTTAACTAGACTATTACTTCTTTTAGAACAATTCTTATTTGACACAATGTTTAGATAGAGATATGTAGAATCTTACACTAACTAGTTTTTGTTTCACTAAAATACATCAAAGTAGCATCTAAAATTTATCGTTGGCTGAGATTATTTTAGAACAGAATATTGTCTAAAGAGACAAATATATTAATCTTTATGTACATCTCCAGTATTTCCACTTAACTCTTTCTCTATCTTTTCTTGAATCTCTAATATGTGAAAATCCAGAGCATCTATTCCACAAATAATAATGTAGACACATTTTTACATATCATCTCTCATTTTTTAAGTGGTCAAATAGCTTTCTGTGAAAGAAAATAAAATCAAATAAAGAAGGAAAATGCCTAGACATATTAGGAAGTACCCCAAAACATGAAATTGTTGATCAAACTATTAAATAATTATTTTTAGCAAGTCTGATTTGCAAAGAATATAATTTATCTATATGATATAAAATATCCATCAAAATAAAGTCATAAATAATCATTATGATCAGTGTCATTATGTCAATTAAAATAAGTTAAGAGTCATGTATAACACATGAAAAAATAGAAAATTTGTTAATTCTGACTGTACTCAGGTTTGTACCCTCACAAAATTCAACATACATCTTTTGTGACTCAGTCCACGTTGAAGGAGTGTCTACTGCTCAATGGCATAAAGTTTTCATATGTTCACAGGGGCCTTATGGTGCTTCTACTCTAAAAGATTTGGTGCAAAACCTCACATTGGTTATGAATCCAAATGGAAGCCAGATCACACAGTTAACAAACACTTGTTCTTTGGTTTAAAGTTGAATAATACATTTAGTCTCATAATTTGGTTTATTCATTTGCACATGGAAATATAATTAATGAGGTATTATATAACATTCTTGCCAAACTTAAGTTGAATAATGTCTATAAACTTTTGGACTTAATAATGAAAGGCATATCTGTTAATTTGTCACTACTTAGCTTATTAAATTATTAATTTCATATGACTTATCTAATAACACTTTTTAAGTAAAACCTTTTTCATTATAAAATAACTATTCTTTACAGAGTGATATTAATTTAAAATTTATTTTAAAATAGTACTTGCTATTTGTTTACTGTGATGAGAATTATGATTTCAGAGAACTTCACAAACTGATAAGCAAGCAGAAAAGCATTGAATTGATTCATGAACATTACTCTTTACTGTTATTGAAGATTATGCCTCCTTTGTTTTAGCACAGGAAACACAAACAGATTCTTAAAATGTCATCACCCAATCATGTCTAAACAGTGTGAAATAAGTTGAGAGTGTTTCAGAGCAAACCTAGTTAAAGTAAAGATATGTATTCCCACAGCACAGCAAGGTTGACTCCAGGGAAATCTCAATTCTCTTTATCGCAAAGGAAGACAGAATTGGAAAAAAAAAATTAATTGTCAGAACCAGTGAGATAACCTGGAGCTATAACAGGAAAGAGTTACCAACCAGAGGGAAAAATAAGGAAAATAAAAAGGAAAACACTGACAAAAATACTTTGTGTATGAAATAATACAAATAACTTACTTATGAGAGAACATAAGATCTTTAAGCAGGATGTATTCTCATGACAAAGTTACATTTCAAGTGTCAAACTTATTTCTATTATCTTTATAATTTCATTACTTAGAAAGCTATAAGAGATAAGTACATTTTTTCTTCTGAATAAATTTCGATAGTTATACTATACAAGTTTACTTTTTTGAATCAATTAAATAATTTCTCAATTCTAGATTCACCCATATTAGTAGCTCTACTTATTTCTATTTCCTTTTTTTAACTCTTTCAAATTTTACATTCTGGTATAAGAAATTTAAAAGAAAGTTGACTAATGTGAAAAATATGTACAATTCTTATTCATTTTTAACACATATTTATTGAACATCATTTACACTAGGCAGTGCTTTAGATACTACAAATATAATGATGAAAAAAAAAACATTATTTCATGAAATGAACTTTCCTTTCAGAAACATTGAAAACAAGCAATATAAATCTGCTGGGTATACAATATGTTCAATGGGCATAAAAGCAGAAGAGAAAGTAAAACAGGGAAAGGAAAAAAAAAAAAATATATATATATATATATATATATATATATTAAAATCAGGAAATCCAGAACTGTATGACACCATTAGTGTAGTAGTTAGACAACAAGAGCCTCTCTCTGAGCTGAAGGACAGAGCCCTAACAAACTCCATGTTAAGATATTGGAATATTTAGAAGAGGACAATACAGCAAAACTTAGTGAGAAATACTGGCTAGATACGAAGAAAATAGTTCAGTATAGTAAACTGAAACCAAGTAAAGAAAATTCTGTAATGAGAACATAAATGTGACATATATTTATAAATATACATATATTATGATATACATGTCACATCTATAAATGTACATATATATTTCACTATGTATAAGCAAATGTGCTGATTGTTTTAATAGGTACAGAATGAGGAATATTGATAAATGATCATAGGTTTCAACACCATAGATAATTTTGTATATTTATTAGGAATAAATTCATGATGGGAGGGGGGTAAGACAACCAAGCATGAATAACAGTGAAGAGAAAGGAAGTAAAGTCATTGAGAATTTAAATAAGTAAATGATTTTAGTGATTGATAATTGCCTGGTAGAGACCATGCACTAGAATAAAATTCACATGGAAGAGCACAATATTTCTCAGATTCTATGACAGAGCACACTATGGATTTATGTAAATCCATCCCAAATAAGCTGTTACCAGAGGTACCAAGTGCACAAAGTAGGTCGTGAAAGAGCTAGGAACATAGGAGTGGTGGTTCCACTGTGTAGTTGGAGTAGACTTGATGGCAAAGGACAAATTTGAAGTTGAGAACTGAACCAACTGGGGACATTCAAGAAAATCACATTTCCCCTGAAAAGTGACAGTGAGAACAAAGGTTAAATGAGCATGACAAATTTAGAGAGATCAAGTGTCTATTACATGGTCAATGAGTTTTAGCTGGGAGAGGAAGATGACTGAAGAGATAGGCAGAAGCCAGCTGGGGCAAGAGACTAGATAGATTTTACTCTGATTAATGTGGGATTGTGTAGTGGAGAAACTTAAGCAAAAGAGTGATCCTGTAAAAATATATCCCTAAAATATGTCATTAATCATTTTTGTATGGAGAATGAATGTGGGAGCTTTTCCAAATAATATGGTTACCACGTGGGAAATTGCAGCTGACCTAAAGGATACCTGCAACAAAGAGGGTATTACCAGTAACTATCAAACCTGAGAGGAACTTCAGACACTCTGGAAACAAGAAACCAGGTTCTGTCCTCTGAGCTAAATGTTTTGATATTGGAGCAGGTTAAATGTCTCATTCCCCTGTTGGAATAAATGCTTAAAATCAAGCTTAATTTGATTCATCAGAAATACACAGATGAAATATCTTTTTCTTGGAGTTGAAAACTAAGAATCTTGACTTTTATTAATGCTCCATTTCTAGGAATTTAGGCACAGAATTGAAAGGAACGTGGAAGGAGGAATTTAAAACATGAAATTACTCCAACTGGTGTAGAAATTAGACTGATGTGCTTCATCTTTTCCGTGACTATATTTAGGGAGAGGATTAAAGACCATTGATGGAACTAAGCACATCATGACTAAAGGGTTTCAGACACAATGTAGAAGATGAGAAGTCACTCTGCACTTTCTATTTCTATTTCATATTTCCTCATTCTTATCCAGAGCTCTGTAGTCATTTTATCTTATTCTTTATAGGTTTTTGTTTTTTAACCTGACTTGAATATAATCATTGAGATATTTTGGTTCTCAGTTCTTCTCGATACATGTCCTGAGGCAAATATTCGAACACAGTAGTTTATGTGAGCAGTAATTCAGGAGATGCTTGCAAGGAGCAAGGAAGTGAGCCAAGAAAAGAAAGAAAGCCAACACTGAGGACATCATCAAGCAACCTATGGCTGTGGGTAATTGGAGCTTAATCTTGCTGGGGAACTCTGAGAGAAAGTATAGAACAGACACCTCGGTGTTAGCCCTCCTTCAGGACAAGGGTACTGGAAGATTGGTGCACAGACTCCCATCAGTTATTGATTGAGGCTTCTCCTGGGAAACCTTCATCTAGTGATTGTGTATGTCCTGAAAATTGGGCTCCAATAGCCAGAGAAAGCCCTAGGGCAAAAAGAATCCAATGCTGGCATTTGGGAGGCCCCAGCTCAAATACAGTGAAATAAAATAAGCAATGAATGGAAACAGGGTCATTTTATTATAGAACCCTATTTCTAATGCCTGATTGCTTGCTTTACTTATATTTAACATCTGCATGTCCTTTTATGCCTTAAACTCATGACCTTTGACATCAAAACTACTTGAGGGTCATGATTATAAATTTCTCATCTACTATTTTAAGCAATGCTAAAAATAACTTTTAACATGGCAACAGACAAATCAAATGTAACTGAACTTGGGTTCCATTAGCATTCTGTCAGAATTTGCATGGAATCAAAAATTCACTTGTGGGTTGGGGATGTCACAGAAATTTTCTTTGAAAGATTAATAAATGATATCTTAGGAACAAAATTTGAATTATTTTTTTTCTTACATTATGAGGTGATTTGTTTAATTAACAGAATGTCTTTATTTTGTATTTTCCATACTGAAGTTTTTATGGTTAATAGGTCATTCCAAAAATACATGAGAGAGATAAAAAATTAATTCAAATCTACTAGTTCTTGTTTTGGTCATTAATTGACCAAAACTTAGTAGAACTATAGGCAATGGATCAGTTCTAAAGTCTTAAGTTTATTTTACTGCTACCTAATGCAACTAATACCTTCATACATGAAGGAAATTGGGTCAAATAGCTCATTTAATAAAATCTGAATAATAAACCAAAAAGAGTCAAATTATTAAATACACCATATGAGTCAGTGATAAGCATATTGACTATTTGCTATATACTTTTAAAAGTTCATGATTCACTATGCATGAATTTGTTCAACACATGCATTTCTACAATATAATAGATCTGAGTAATACTATATCATTCACAATATTCAGAATGACAGAGCCCACATCCCTTTTAGTCAGAACATTCAAACACAAATACAAATATTAATTTTAAAATACATTCAATATGATCATTGTTTTCTATGATTTTAAAAATAATAATAATCCAGGTTTTCTACTTATTCATTTGTGCTAGTGTATGCATGAATGAATGTGAGACACTGTGGTGAAGAAATGATTAAAAAAATGGTCAAAATCTTGGTTTTACCAGCCTCACTTTTTCCAAAAACAACTTGTTAAGTGGATAGGATGATCTCCTGAATCTAAAACATGGGTGATGATTTCTAATCTTTTATCAACAATTGAAAAAAATCAACACACTTTTATCATATGTGTTCTAAAACATTTATTGAAGCACATTGTGAACAAAATATAACTAAAAGTGATCATTAAATTTATAGTATTAAATTAAAAAGCCACAAATTTGTGCATTTGAACAAGTTGTAAAAATATTCTTGTTGTAATCATTCTTTTTGCCAGTGAGAAGAATGATTCAACTTCATTGATATATCCAAACTGAAGGAGATTAGTGTCAGCACTGACACTGAGCACACATACCATTTCTCTGGAGTTTGTGCACAATGTATCATTACTTCATTAATAATGGCAAGGGATTCACTGTTCCACACATACCCTTAATTATGTTTTTCACCTAAGACAGAGTCAATATTTCTGTATTCCCCTAGCTGTGCAGTACTGGTGATCCAGCATCTATAGCCCTGATTATAGTTCTATTGCAAATGGAGCAGAATATGTTAAATGTTTATTGGGAGCACAGCAGGGATTTAAGCTGTTTGTGGATGTGTATGCTCTAGATTATAAATAAATCCCTGCATAGCACAACATAGCAACATAACAACACTCAGCCCTCCCAGTGACCTTAAATGAAAAGCCCCAGGCATCTCTACCCAGCTACTTACTCATTCCATTTGATAGCATTTTGGCTGACAGAACGAAAAAGGAAAAAGCTCCAGCAGAATAGTTCACTGAAATATTGTAAATGAGAAGTAAGGAAAGCATGACTGTACTGAGAGTGAAAATAATAGTGGATGATCCTTCCGCTGAAAATAATGAATGGATAATTTCTCTCTGAGACAATTACCCATCAGACTAAAATGTCAAGGATCATAATGTAATAACATATGGAACCAGTTATTTTCCAACATCAAGTTACTCTCTGTGTTTATTAATCATCTTTTAGATATAAACTAACCAGTTTATGATTCAGTTTGCTAAATTAAATATTTTGGCTTTAACTTTAGTTTATCCTAGTACTGAGAAATGACTTTTTATTCATATGTATTGGATACTACATGATAAGTATAATGATTCTATATCCACAATGATGATTTAAATTCATTAGTATGACAATCATAAATATATGACTTAAAGATAGTTACTATGAAAAATAGTATATTTAAAAAATGGAATCAAATATCAATGCATTTAGGAAACCATTTTCAGCAATGTGCACAAAACTATAATATTTGATATGAATTGTAAAAGTACATTATTTATCATTAACATTAAATATTGGGTTGTCTCTTAACAAATGAGGTAATCATTGCAGTGTTTTATTTGAGAGGGATTTGCTAATGGCTACAAAACACAGCTTTTACTTAAAGCTCACTCAATAAAGAGAGATGAATATGTGAATATTTACCACACCATTTTGCCTCAGTATACAAATTCAGCACCTGAAAAATGGAGGTAAACTTTAGTCAATTTAGTTCAGAGACTTATAATATATTGGCATCAGGCAAAACATGTGAGAACATTTGGAAAATGAAAGCTAGTCTAAAATTATTACCTTTAGTTAAGTGCTACAGATATAGGTATTAGGAAAAAATAGAATTGCAAAAAGCCCGATAAGCAAATCTTTATTGAGAAAGATGTTTTTCAGCAAAGTACATGAATTGCATTTTTGTTTGATCATTTATTCTCATTACAACAGCATAATTGTTCTCCCCAGTTGTGAGTACTTTTTACATTGCTTCTATCACTTCCAATTGAACTCTCCACCTATTTCATTGATTTTGTTAGCAATTTATAACAAGTGAAAATGACAGTTTTATCATTTATTTGCTATATCCTTGACTTTAGTATGGTTTCACTAACAGATGTAACAAAAAAGAAATATAAAAATGAATCAGTGTCAATTGAGTGGTATTCTGCAGTTTGAAAGAACATTAGAGATCATCAAGCATAATTTTTCCATTTTTATCAATACAGAAACTATGGTTTTATATTATATCCCCTATATTAAATAAATAGGCAACAGCAAGAGCAGGTTACAATAAAGAAGGGCATCCAATAAAAGGATAGATGCTGACATTAGAAAACAGTTTCGATTGTGGAGCTTGCAATTTATTGAATAAATGATTAAGAGCTTTGGTAATATATCATCTCTATTCTGTAGGTCCTATATGGGAAAAATTGTTTAAATTAACAGAATATCAAATTAAAGAATATTTACTGTTGGTCTCATGCTCTTTTGGTATCCCTTATCCAAACTCCCTCAATCCCTCTCCCCTTCCTTCTCTCTAGTAATCACTGTTCTATTCTCTTCTTCTCTGAGATCAACTCTTTTTTATTCTCCAAATCTGATTAAGAGCATGAAGTGGTTTTCTTTCTCTGCCTTGCTTATTTCACTTAACAAAACATCTTCCAGGTCCATCCATTTTGCTACAAAGGACAAGATTTCACTCCTTTCATGGCAGAATACTATTCCATTGTGTACATATACCACAATGATTTTATCTATTCATTTATATGCAGACATCTCGGCTGATCCATATCCTGGCTATTGTGAACATTACAGCAATGAACATGTGAGTATAACATGTGAAGTATCTATTTTCATTTTTTGAGGATCCTCCATACAGCTTGCTTTCTATAACAATTGTACTAATTCCCACCAAAATAGTTCCCCTTTCTGGGATCCTTTACAACATCTGTCATTTTTTGGAGGGGATGGTTTATAGTAGCTATTCTATTCAGGGTAAAATGACAACTTTGTTTCGATAATATAATTCACATTTCTGTGATGATTTATGATATAGAGCATTTATATATACTTTTTGTCAATTCCTATATCATATTTTGACAAATGCCTCTCCAGATGATTTGCCCACATTTTAGTTTGTTTTTGTTTTGGCTGTTGAGTTCCTTATATTTTCAAAAATTAATTTCTTTTGTGATGAATGGAACTGCTTTCCTCTATTCTGCAGGTTATCTCTTAACTGTGTTGATTGTTTCCTTTGCTGTACACAAGCTTTCTAATATCACGTGATCTCATTTATCTGTTTTTGCTTTTTTTGCCTATGCTTTGGAGTCTTATTCTCCCACCCACCCAATATTGCCTATACCCATGTCTTAAAGCTTTTCCCCTGTTTTCATCTGGTATTTTCATAACTTCAGGCTTTACATTTACATTAAAATATATTTGGCTATTTGGCTCCTTTGTGGTTTCATATGCATTTCATTATTTTCATCTATTGATGTGATTAATATAATTGCTATTTTTATGGGGACTGTATTGAATCTAAGACTCACTTTGAGAAGTACCAAAGTCCAAGTATTTTCCCCTTAATATTATGTTTTAGAAACTAACAGTTGATTTTGTTTATGTCAGAGCGATTACATAAGTTGCAATATAAAATTTTACATGAATCATGAAGAAATTTAAGCCCTTTACTGAGAAACTATGGAGAATTATTAACTACCTTATTGGCCGAATTACCAGAGAGTTCTTTAAAAATTTACATCATATATAGCAAGTTCATTTTTTTGTTATAAAAACCACAAGATGCTTAGATTTCTATACTTGTTTTCAGTTAAAATTTATTTTTGAAGAGTCCTTTCATGAAAAGTATTTCTCATCATTTTACTTTTTATTTATTCTCAGGCTTTATGACTTGGTTCACAATAATCCAAAATAAATAACTTAGATATGTTTTAACTCTTCCAGTATCAATGTAGTAGATATTATACTCCTATCAATTAAATTGTCTATTAGTTCTATAAATTTGGTTTATTGGAGTATGAGCAAAAATTGAGTGCAATAATTATAAAGAGAAAAATAGTATTCCATCAACTCTCTCAAGCAGAATTCTAAACTTCCTCAAATTTCTCTCCAAATAATTCTATGAGTTTCCAGACATTATTTCTGGAATAATCCCCACGATGTCCTCTCAGCCATCTCTTGAAATTGCCATCTTAAACCAGCTGCATTTGTAGCCCAGAGGGGATGTCAGTCTCCAGAACACTAGCAGCAATGGAGTTTCTTTAAGTTGTAAGCATGGAGTAATTCTGCAAAAACCTTTCCTCATCACAGCTAACATCACTGTAATATGAATACTGACAAAGCTGTCCAAGCAACTACTAAAACGTTTCTGAATTTCTTTTCTTTCTTCCTTATATTTTTAGTATATTTTCATATTTCTGGTCCAGGATTCTCTATCTTAAACATGATTTTGAGCCCATAATGAATATGTGACAAACTGACTGACATTTGACTCAAAATGGCACTGATACCCCATAAAAGTTGCTCACTTCCCCCTATACAGAGAGCCAGTGTTAGATAAGGGAAGAAGTTGAATTTTTAAATGGGAAGGAAGTCTTTTTATTATGAGTTAGCTTAATATTTACTGTGCTTACATTACTATAATCAAAAGCTTGTAGCTGGACAACATTCTTACCAAAAACTATGTATGGTATACAGCTCAGAGTGTGGGCTGACATTGCATATTTAGAGTCTGGTACCTGAGTTATATTACTATGGACAAATTATTTAGCTTTATTAAATATCATTTTCCTCACCTGTATTGATGGGGAAGATAATGATACTAAATTTGGAAGGTTGATATTGGGACCTAATAGAATTTTGCTTTTAAAATACTTAGCAAATGTGCACATAGTACATAAAAAAGCATCAGTTATAATTTCAGTTTTATTATTTTTATTAATGCTCACATCAAGAAAGTAATATCCAATTTATATTCAGAAAAATATGTAATGTTCACATATATAGTAAGTTAAGGTAGAAGCAACTGCATTGCAAAGAAATGTACTAAAGGAAAAAAATAAAAACCTAAACATCAAATCAACTTCCTAACTTGGTTTTGTCTAAGCATGCTAGAAATTTCTAAAACAGAATATATGACAAGGAAAACATACAGGGAATTTCACAGAAATAAGAAAAATCAGAAATAAACATGAAATAGTTTTATTTAATTAAACTTATGATTATGGTATAGCATATTGTTTTCAAACCAGAATGCACTTGAAATTAATAAAGCAGACACTTTAAGTTTGTTCAAACCACTTGAAAGATTGCAACTTCAAATGAATTACCATAACTTAACATGGAAAGTTTGTTCATGGAAAGAATGTTATTACTTTTGCTCACAAAATCCAGCAAATGTGCCAAGAAGAAATATTGTGTCTTTCACAGAATTGGAATATCAGAATTTTCTTAATGTAAACCTTGAGAAAGTTGAATAGACCATATTAAAAAAATGTGCTCATGAGGTGACACCAAATATAATGTTTTGGTTAAAACTGCTTTTTGAACACCATGAAAAAAAAAATGCTGCTTTAGTAACCACATAAAAAGTTTTATGTGAGGTATTTTCAATGCAAGAATTCTTGGTACACTATCCCTAGGAGTCTGAACTCTGAATAGATTATGGCATTTTTCCATTTGAGGAATTGCACACTTAAGCAATATTATATAGCTATCAATTTAGTTTATAAAGAGTTGCCAGATGGAATTTGCATAATGTTTCTAGTGCCATCCTTGTCAATTAATTCTGGCAAGCAAACCAATCATGTAACAAGGATGGCCAGTTAAACTCTAGAAGAGAAAAATGGTTTTGCTTCCTCCCATGGCAGAGTTCTCATCTTAGTGGATGAGATATGTAGAAAACTTGATGACAAAAATATTACAAAGTTAATGATCCTCCCATTTTTAGCTCACTTGCAAGCTTTTTAGAAAGTGGTCTTTAATATTACTTATAATAAATTAAGAAACTCATTAATAAAAATGAGATAACTTTTAAATGGTGTTCATTTGAAAATTAAGATAATTGACATTCCTTAATAAACTCATGAAAATGAAAAAAATGGAAATCTAAGAAGAAGAGTTTAGTATATAAAAACTTTTACTTTTTTATAGTTTATTCAATTACTAAAATATACAGACATATAGATGTTAAAATAAGGAGGGTCAGTAAATCAGAGAATATAATACTTTACAAAGGGTACATATTTAGGTGAAGAATAAGAAATAATGTCAATCAGCACAACTATACACACAACATGTGTTCATACCCATAAACACATATCACATACATAATATTATACATACACCAGGTATATATTTTAGGGGAATACACCTAATAAGTCTACTAATTTCAGGCAAATTCATTTTGTTATTCACTACATTTGACAGAGTTTCCAAATGAAAGGGAAACAATGTATTTGGTTGTTGCTAATTTAAATTTTTTTTTCTGTGAAAGGAAAGTAGAAACACACATTGTATAATATACAATGACCTATTCAAAATGTCACTGGTTCTTTTTGGCATTCAACATTTCAACTAAGAACAAAAAGAAATAATGGTAAAGATCCTCATTACATGTATTCTGGAAAGTGCTAATCTAGAGGAGTAAAAGCCTGTCATGCACTTATATAAGATGATTCTGAAATCTAAGAATGTTGTAAAGAGAAAGATTAGGGAAAGACCATTTTAAATCTAATTATAACAAAGCATGGTGGTGCATGATTGTGGGCCCATCACTCTGGAGGCTGAAACAGGATGACTACCAAATCTAGGAGTTTTAAAGCAACCTAGGCAATATAATAAAGCCTCTGCAGAACAAAACAAACCCAAAACAAACAAAAAATCTTTAAATTATTTTTATTCAAATTAATCAAGTTCATAAAGTAATGAAACACATTTTTGATTGTCTATACTATATGATGAATTTCCATTATAATTATTCCCTTTATTTCATATTACATTTATAGGAATTGCATGGTCTGAACTATTGTTTTCTACCTCCATTAAAAAAGAAAAAAAAGGCAGAAACAATAATGTCTATGTGATTAGAGAGAGATTCATGTTTACATTGACCACCATTATTTGGAAGTATGAGATTCACCTATATTTATTTACTGATTTATTTAAAGCCAGTTTTGTTTGCTCAACAAAATCTAAGTGTAACTGGAAATTTTGAGTATGGTATTTTGTTCAAGAAAACTCACCTTCAGAAGCTTGCCATGATAGGATTTTTCATGAAATTGAATTTGTTAAGACTTATAATTTCATAATGTTTTGTATCTGAAAGCAGGAAGAATAATATTTTCTTTGGTTTAACAATCCTGAGAGAGAAGAATGAAGATAGCAGTATCTCACTTTATGATTTCTAAATATACTTCAACTCCACAGTAAGTAAATACAGATGGTAATCTCAAATGAGACATATAGACCAATAAACAGAATAAAGACCCAAGAAATGCATCTGTACAAAAATGCTAAACTAATCTTGGATAAGATGCCAAGATTACACCATAAGATGGGGAAATGATAAGTATGTTTAGTAAAGGGCATTGGAAAAACTAGATATAAACATGTAAAAGGGTGTGTTGGAATCCTACACTAGACACAAAAACCAACTCAGTATAGATAAATGATTTAAATGCTAATCCTGAAATTTAAAAAAAATCTTTTTTTTAATTTTTAAAAGATAGCATAAGAGAAACTTTCTTGATTTTCATCTTGGAAATGATTTGTAGTGTATGATAAAGTACATGCAGCAAAAGCAAAGATAGCAAGTGGAGCTATATTAAACCAAAATGATTCTACACAGTGAAAGAAACAATCAACAGAATAAGAAGGCGACTTTTGAAATGAGAGAAAACTCTAGCAAACCACCTGTCTAGTAAGAGTTTAGTTTTCAAAATATATACAAAACTTGCACATCTAAAATTTAAAAAGAATATTAAACAAAAAGGGCAAAGGTCTCAGACATTTCTCCAAAAAGAGAGATAAATGACCAAAAGATCATTTGCCATGATAGGATTTTTCATGTAATTGAATTTGTTAAGACATAATTTCACAATGTTTTGTATCTGAAAGCAGGAAGAATTATATTTCCTTTTGTTTAACAATCCTGAGAGAGAAGAATGAAGATGGCAGACTCTCATTAATTATCATCATTAATTATCTCACACATGGAACTCAAATTACAATGTGATATTAACTCTCACCTGTTGAAATGCTTACTTGAAATAAAAAGAGTAGCATTGGCCAAAATGTGGAAAAATTGGAACTTTTCACATTGATGAGAATGCAAAATGGTGCAGCAGCTTTGGAACACAGCACACTTAATCCCCCAAAAAAGTAAAACTAGAACTACCATGTAATCTGTCAATCAACCTCCTGTGTGTGTATGTGTATTATATTAATAAATATAACATAATATAAATATATATAATTTATATATGTACACACATATGTATCATAATAATTACCTTAAGTGAAACTTACACTCCCATGAACATTCCAACATTATACACAATAGCCAAGATATACAATATACCAATTAACCATGGACAGATAAAAGGAGATATATATATATATATGTCTTTAAAAAGGCAGAAACTCCTACCATTTGCAACATTAGTGATGGGCATAAAGAAATTACATAAAAGTATTTTACATAATATTTTATGTAATTTATGTGTATATGATATTGTAAAAGTCTACATAAAAGTATTTTTGGGGGGTTGATAGAAAGTGCTTTTTGTCCCATATTTTAGATTAGTCAGAGGTTTTACAACAAAGGCAGAAGTGACATCTTCATATCTGTGGCCAAACTTAGTTTTTGCAAGACAGAGTAACTTGGTCCTCACAAAAAATAGGGAACCCTATTCCACATTGAGTTTTTCAAGAAATATTTGCTGATATTCTGTTATAAAGCTTTCTGACAAGAAGAGGAACTTATAGGTTACAAATATGATGAGGGTTTCTGCTTACTTATGGTAAGGGACTTCTGGGTAGGTGTCTCTGGTCTGCTTCAAAATTACTTCTGAGACGTATTGTTCTACTGAGAGAGCAAGCAAATTTTTTTCCTTTTTTTTTTTTTTGGAAGTGCCTGTGATTCACAAAAGTAATTCTTTTTCAAAATCTGATTTTTCCAACTCAACTTGTACTGAGCCTGATCCTAAAACTGTCTGCAATAATCCCAACCCCATGCAACAGGAGGGCCAAATGGGGTAGCAAACAAATAGAGGTAGAGAGCAACTGGATTTAAGCAAATGCAGATAAAAATATCTTAAAATATTTTTTAAAACCTAATATTATATGTATTAGGTTGGGATATCTTAAGATAATATCACACAATATATGATTCAAACAAAAGAAATTTATTTCCTACAATTCTGAAGGGTGAAAATCCATGATATGATTATTATTAAATTCCATTTATGTGAGGAGTCTCTTTTTGGCTTGCAGATAGTCACTGTGTCCATATGCCCTTTCCCCAGGGTGTGCATGTGGAGAGAGGGAGGTGTCTATCTCTTCTCCCAGGGACACTCATTCCATTAGATCAGGGTCTGGACCTCATGACCTCATTTGACACTGACAGCGTCCTTATCATAGACTCTATCTCCAAACCTGAGTCTGTAATAAAATATGATGTCTTTATATCTATCTAACATGTGGGAACAGGCATATTCATTTTAAATATGATGCTTATGAAACCAAGTGTATTTAAGCAAATTTCTTTAGATCCATTAGAGAAATGATATCATTCATGGTGTCATACATACAGACATTGTATTTTCTACATGTGTTTAGATTAATTCTCAAATAACCAGAGTGTATATGATATTGTAAAAGTTTGTGATCAAATTTAGAAATTAAATATTATGCTAACACTCAATGCTCTTCTAAATTATCTGTAATGGTTTTAAAAATAGTGATTTTGGTTATAATAAATAAAGTAAATCCTTGTCTTATCTATCTGTCTTATTTCTAATGACCTGACATATACTTGAAGGAATCTATTTACTTAGGTAAAATATAAGTATCTGCAGGGAAAAAGTCAATAGATGACCAGGTAAAATGGACATATTTTTCCATATCTAATATTCAAATGGTAAAGTTCATTTGTTGTTGCTATTAACCGTAATATTGGCACATAATTTAATCATTAGGAATTTTGTTCATTTATCATAGTAAAATTATGGATAAAATTTTAAAATTTTAAAAATTTAAAAAGACAGGGTAAATTGAAGTGAGAAACTGAAAAAGCTAAAGAAAACAAAGCAAAACTGAAAGGAAAAACAAGTACTTTAGATTACTTAAAGAAAACTTAAGTATTTACTATTCTAAAAAACTACAAGATAATTTTTTTTCTGGTACAGAAAAGTGATCCATAAAAACAGAGTGCTCAAATAACAACAACAAAAAAGCTATCTTCATTGTTGTTTTTGATCAAGTTTTTAGGGTTAACCAACACCAATCATTCTCAAACTATTAAAAAAAATAGAAGCAAGAAAACGTTTTCAGTTCATTCTGTGTGGTCAGTACTACTTCATCACCAAAGCCAGACAGTCATCAGATGAAATAAAAACTATAGACCAGCATCCCATATAAATATAAATGCAACAATTTCAATAAAACCTTAGCAAAAAATATCCAGCAGAATATGATGGAATTTATCCCCCAAATGCAACATATTTTCAAAATATGAAAATCAGCCAAAGAAATATACCATGTTAATAAAAAAAGTATCATTTCAATTGATGCATAAAAAATTTGAAAAAATATATTAAAATTCATCACATATAAAAACCTAATCAAACTAGAAATAGAATATAATTTCTTCAACTTGAATAAGGTCATCTGCAACAAATCCCTCAGCTAACAACATATGCATTGAAAGAAAAGCTTTCCCCATTTGATCTGAAATAAGATGAGGATGTTCACTTTTGCCAAGTCTCTTCTACATTATGTTCTAAGACCAAACCAGAGAAATTAGCAAGAAAAGATGAAATACACTCTCATTGGAATGAAACAAATAAAATGTCATCTGTTTATGGATCAAATGATGTTATCTATAGAAAACCCTTTATAAAAACTACAAATAATCTATTATAATTAACAAAGGGGTTTGGCAAAGTTGTGGATACAAGATAAATATCAAAATCAGTTATTTTCTATGCATTAACAATGAACCATCGAAAAATAAACTTAAGAAAACAAACACCTGTCTGTCTTTATTCCAATTTCATATTGTCTTAAAAAAATCATCTTTGTGGCTGTTATAATAAATTAATGATCACAACAAATTCAAGTGAACTCAACCATTACAACTTTGGTTATTTAAAACAACAAAACCAAAGAAAATGATTTTTCCTTTTTAGTCCCTTGGAGAGAATCTTTTTCTTAGCTCTGTCAACTTTTGGTGGCTTCCAGCATTCCTTGACTAGTTGCTGTGTAAGTCCTTCTCTGCTTTAGTGACCACAACTCTTTTAACCTTTCTGTGTGTCTTACTGATCTCCCACTGCATATGCCTCTTAAGGAGCATTGCAATGGCATTAGGGCCTATGCATATAAAGGAACAACCACTTCATTATAAAATCCTTATTTTAATCATGTGTCAAAATTATTTTCAAAATGAGATACTCACATTTTCTGAGATACTTGAGACCTGACAAGTATGGAGGGGTTAATTTTAGCCTCACACAATACCTTTATAGCTAATCTTGAAAGCAGGTATGGTAGCAATCTCAAATTTGGTGTATCATTTCAAGTTGTTTTGCTTTTATCAGTATTTGTATTTTCATAGTAATTTTAGATTCATCTTTGTAATTTCTCCAAAATTGTTCTCTGAAATCTTGATAAGATTTTCTTACAATAGTGTAGCACAAATTGTCCTCTTAAAAATGTTTATACGTCAAATACTTGATTGTGATGTAGTTTTTCTTTTATTTAATCCTTTAATTGCTACCTGCAATGTTTTATATTTATCAATGAAGAGGTATTGTGCACATTTTATTGGGTTTATCCTTAAGGAATTCATGATTTTTTACGTCATTTGAGTGATTTTTCTTTAAAAATTCATTTATATAAGTAACCTTTTTAAGGTTATATATGATGTTATGTTTACATAATAATGTAATTATACTGAAGACAAATTTTACACATTATAAAATTCCATTTCTTGTTTTATTACATTGATTAGGAATTCCAGTTCAATGCTAAATGGTATTGTTTCTTTTTCCCCATGCTTATACTTTGTCTAATTTTACAGGGAGGTCCAGTCAAGTAGTGGTTATTTCATCATGCCTACTCCCTTTATTATTGCTATGTTAAAGCATATTTTGAAATTTAGTGATTTAAAAAAAATGATACTCTTTATCTTACTTATGGCTCTTCAATCGGGTCAAGGTTCAGTGTATCTCATCTCTACTCCACCTGGTTTCAGCTAGGGTGACTCATAGTGTAGTATTAGAATCATCTAAACATTGTCTTACATCTTTGGTAATTGATGGTGTCTTTGAACTGATACAGGCTAGAAGCAATGTATTGAGAAGATCAGCTTCTCAATGAACTTTGAGAAACAGGGTGGCTCTATTCCATGAACAAGTGTCCTGAAAGACATAGCTAGTATAATGTTGCATCACTTTTATGACTCAGTATGAGAAATTACACTGCATTACTTCAATCAAATTCTATTATTTGGCCGGATGCAGTGGCGCACACACCTCTAATCCCCGTGGCTCTGGAGGCTGAAGCAGTAGGATCCTGAGTTCAAAGACAGCCTCACAACTTAGTGAAGTTCTAAGCAACTGAGACCCTATCTCTATATACAATATGAAAAAGGGCTGGGGACATGGCTCAGTGGTTGAGTGCCCTTGGGTAATCCCTGGTACCTAATAATAATAATAATAATAATAATAATAAATTCTTTTATTTGAAATATTCATGATGTTACATCTATTGCATTAAAAAGGAAAGTAAAATCTACTTCTTGATAGGGTGCGGCAAAATTCATGAAGAAAAAAAATGCTGCTATCACCATTTATGCAAAACACAATATGCTACAATGGTTTCACAGAATACTGTAAATGTGCTCTATTTGTAATTGATTCCATTACAGATGGCCTTCCATATTCATGGGTTTTGCATTGGTGGATTTAACCAATCACTATGAAAAATACTAAAAATACTGTTGATTGCTTTTCTTGTCTTTATTCCCTAAACAATACAGTTTATCAACTCCTCACATAGCATTTACATTGTATTAAGCATTATAAACAGTCTAGAGAAAGTATACATGAACATGCATGCTGGTTATATACAAAGTCTATGCCAAATTATATATGGGATTTGAGCACTTGCAGATGTGAGTCTCTGTGTGGTCCTGAACTCAATTTTTGATGGATATTGAGGAGTGAGGATAGCAAATAAAAGAATGGAAGAAAATGCTAACCCTTTATAAGTAGAACAAAGAAAGTAATTTATTTAGGATGAAATTTTACCTGGGTGTGGTGGCTTACTCCTGTAATCCCAGAAGCTTGGGAGGCTGAGGCAGGAGGATCAGGAGTTCAAAGCCAGCCTCAGTAAATATGAGGTGCTAAGCAACTCAGTGAGACCCTGTCTCTAAATAAAATACAAAATAGGGCTGGGGATGTGGCTCAGGATCAAGTGCCCCTGAGTTCAATCCCTGGTATAATATATATATTAAGGAGAAATCTTGTCATTTTATTCTATAAAAATATTTCCAGGTGAAAAAACAAACCCAAAGTAATGATCATTTAAATGCCAGTTTAGCCTGATAAGAATATAGATACATAGCTATCAGAAATATATAAAGTAGCAATGATAGAATATATAAACAGCAGCATAATTGTCACAGGTTAAGAAAAATATGTGGTAAGCAGACAAAGACAGAAGAAATAGCTTAAATTTCTTAATATTTTTTTTCATTTAAAATATATACCATGCCAACGTTTTTTATAGTATATATACAAAACTAAATAAATAGTGATATAACTAGAAAGAAATTTGTTCAGATGTCTTAGAATGCAGTAAATATTATTAAGGGATGCTATGAAAAAACTCATGGAATCCAGTACTCTTGGGGGAGTGAGAAAGCACTTTACAGTAAAAATTACCTTTGACTTGAATACAGGTTTTTTTTTTCTCCCCCAACCCCAATGTTGGCTCTTTTCAGTACCTATCTGTTTGCTTCAATAATTTCATATAGAAAATCTTTTTAGTTTATCTTATCTTTTATCCTGGAGTATAGACAAACTTCTTTGCTTTATGTTCTAATATTCAGTGATGGGAATTGAGCCCTGAATTAAGAGACACTGTAAATAAGTCAAAAACAGAAGAAACATAAACAGAGGACATTCATCTCAGAGGAAGACAGAAGGAGGTAAGCTATCTCTGAGTAAGTATTTTAAAGGTTATATGTATTTATTTACATAGCTTATCCCCCCCCCCGAAAAAGGTTTCAATCAAAATAGAAGTAAAAACCACATTAAATAACAAAATAATACAGCCCAAATGGCTTGAATAAATTATTATGACTAACACCTAGTTAACTAATGAATCTTTTTCCTTCATTTTGTCCCTCTGAATGTAATCTGCTTTTTAAATCATATAAAGTTTTTTTCCCCAAATATTTTCATCAAAGAATAAATAAAGCATGTACTAAAGTTACACCATATTAGTAAATAAAGTGTTTTTTTGCGGGGGGGATAGAATTCCGTGCCTGAGGCATTGATACAGTATCAAGTGAAAGTGGATGTAGTCCAGATTTACTCCTTCTATGATAATTTGATCACATCAGGAGATCATAAGTATACATTTTGGTAAATTAGAGGATTTGGCTCCTAAACCTGAAAGCTAATATTGTGATGGCAAATAACACACCTTGAATTTCTTAGCTCCCGCAGAGAATTCAGTTGCTTCATATTCGCTCCTGAACAGTGATACTGTATTAAAAATATTTTATTTAAACCATAGAAGTTGTGAATTCTATAACCTGGTGGTTTTGTTCAGAGTTAAAGATGCACAATTTACACTGTAACAATTTAAAAAACTGGTCTGTAATATTCATTTCTATTTAGCATCATTTAGAGAATCATGCCAGTCATTCTAGGAGTATGTTAGAGAAATCATTGCTGAATTTGACACTTAGTAATTAGGTTATGTTATTAGAGGAGTGCTAAATTTTAGTCATTGAAATATAACACACTTTTGAAATTCCTTGCTGAAGATACTTCATTCCATTCCCATGGAAACGGGTTGCTTCCTTGAAAAATAACCTGTAAGTAGCTTTTGAAAAGTGAGTGTTAAGAGTTTTAGGCCTTAGTTTAAGAAGAAAAATATATTTCTGGGGGCCGTTTTTCCTTACCCTAAATTTTGTAGCAAAATCTAACCTTTAAAGGAAAATATAATTTCAGTAAAACTAATTTTTAAAAATAAATACTTGGCATTTTTCATTACATGGGAAATGCTATAAGACAATCAGTACATAAACTTTAATTAGTATGTCTTTCTCTACTCAAGGGCAATCAACAAAATACATAAAATTTATTTTAAGATAATGACCTAATAATGTAGTTGAAATACAATCATACAAGTTTTTATTAATAAAACAATAAACAGGAAAACATGGAAAACTAAACAAAGAATAACAGACCAAGTAGAAAAAACACAATAATAGCCAGTGAAGTGGTAAATTTTAAATTAAATATATAAATAATCAAATCACATTAAAAAGGTACGAGCATTCTAATTAGAAAACATATATATTTCCTGATGGGGTGAAAACATACCATCTATTTATAAATGGGGCTAGTATATTAAGAGCAGAGAGCAAGCTGAAAAATGTTTGTACATAACAATAGAGCTTTAATTACATGAAATTAACTAATGAAATGATATGAACCCACATTATAGTCAGCAATTTGAATATCCTACTCTTTTTTTTTAAATTTATTGTTGGTCGTTCAAAACATTACAAAGTTCTTAATATATCATATTTCACAATTTGATTCAAGTGGGTTATGAACTCCCATTTTTACCCCGTATACCGATTGCTGTATCACATCAGTTACACTTCCATTCATTTACATATTGTCATTCTAGTGACTGATGTATTCTGCTGTTTATCCTATTCTCTACTATCCCCCTTCCCCTCCCCTCCCCTCCCCTCCCCTTTTCTCTCTCTACCCCCTCTACTGTAAATCATTTCTTCACTTGTATTATTTTTCTCTTACCCCTCCTTTCCTCTTATATGTAATTGTGTATGACCCTGAGGCTCACCTTCCAATTCCATGCGATTTCCCTTCTCTCTCCCTTTCCCTCCCACCTATCATCCCTGTTTAATGTTAATCTTCTTCTCAAGCTCTTCGTCCCTACCCTGTCCTTGGTTACTCCCCTTATATCAAAGCAGTCATTTGGCATTTGTTTTTTAAGGATTGGCTAGCTTCACTTAGCATAATCTGCTCTAATGCCATCCATTTCCCTCCGAATTCTATGATTTTGTCATTTCTTAATGCAGAGTAATACTCCATTGTGTATAATTGCCACATTTTTTTATCCATTCATCTATTGAAGGGCATCTAGGTTGGTTCCACAATCTTGCTATCGTGAATTGTGCTGCTATGAACATCGATGAAGCAGTGTCCCTGTAGCATGCTCTTATTAGGTCTTTAGGGAATAGACCGAGAAGGGGAATAGCTGGGTCAAATGGTAGTTCCATTCCCAGCTTTCCAAGAAATCTCCATACTGCTTTCCAAATTGGCTGCACCAAGTTGCAGTCCCACCAACAATGAACAAGTGTACCCTTTTCCCCGCATCCTCGCCAGCACTTGTTGTTGTTGGACTTCGTAATGGCTGCCAATCTTACTGGAGTGAGATGGTATCTTAGGGTGGTTTTGATTTGCATTTCTCTGACTGATAGCGATGGTGAGCATTTTTTCATTTACTTGTTAATTGATTGTATGTCCTCCTCTGAGAAGTGTCTGTTCAGGTCCTTGGCCCATTTGTTGATTGGGTTGTTTGTTATCTTATTATCTAATTTTATGAGTTCCTTGTATACTCTGGATATTAGGGCTCTATCTGAAGTATGTGGAGTAAAGATTTGTTCCCAGGATATAGGCTCCCTGTTTATCTCTCTTATTGTTTCTTTTGCTGAAAAAAAACTTTTTAGTTTGAGTAAGTCCCATTTGTTGATTCTAGTTGTTAACTCTTGCACTATGGGTGCCCTATTGAGGAATTTGGAGCCCGACCCCACAGTATGTAGATCATAGCCAACTTTTTCTTCTATCAGACGCCGTGTCTCTGATTTAATATCGAGCTCCTTAATCCATTTTGAGTTAACTTTTGTGCATGGCGAGAGAAAGGGATTCAGTTTCATTTTGATGCAAATGGATTTCCAGTTTTCCCAGCACCATTTGTTGAAGATGCTATCCTTCCTCCATTGCATGCTTTTAGCCCCTTTATCAAATATAAGATAGTTGTAGTTTTGTGGATTGGTTACTGTGTCCTCTATTCTGTACCATTGGTCCACCCGCCTGTTTTGGTACCAGTACCATGCTGTTTTTGTCACTATTGCTTTGTAGTATAGTTTGAAGTCTGGTATCGCTATACCGCCTGATTCACACTTCCTGCTTAGCATTGTTTTTGCTATTCTGGGTCTTTTATTATTTCATATGAATTTCATGATTCTTTTATCTATTTCTACAAGAAATGCTGTTGGGATTTTGATTGGGATAGCATTGAACTTATAGAGAACTTTTGGTAATATCGCCATTTTGATGATGTTAGTTCTGCCTATCCATGAACAAGGAATATTTTTCCATCTTCTGAGGTCTTCTTCTATATCTCTCTTTAGGGTTCTGTAGTTTTCATTGTATAGGTCTTTCACCTCTTTTGTTAGGTTGATTCCCAAGTATTTTATTTTTGGGGGGGATATTGTGAATGGAGTAGTTGTCCTCATTTCCGTTTCAGAGGATTTGTCGCTGATATACAAGAATGCATTTGATTTATGCGTGTTGATTTTATATCCTGCCACTTTGCTGAATTCATTTATTAGCTCTAACAGTTTCTTTGTAGACCCTTTTGGGTCTGTTAGGTATAGAATCATATCATCTGCAAATAGTGATAATTTAAGTTCTTCTTTTCCTATTTTTATGCCTTTAATTTCTTTCGTCTGTCTAATTGCTCTGGCCAGTGTTTTGAGGACTATGTTGAACAGAAGTGGTGAGAGAGGGCATCCCTGTCTTGTACCAGATCTTAGAGGGAATGCCTTCAATTTTTCTCCATTCAGAATGATGCTGGCCTGTGGCTTATCATAGATTGCTTTTACAATGTTGAGGTATGATCCTGTTATCCCTAATTTTTCTAGAGTTTTGAACATAAAGGGATGCTGTACTTTGTCGAATGCTTTTTCTGCATCTATCGAGATGATCATATGGTTCTTATTTTTAAGTCTATTGATGTGTTGAATAACATTTATTGATTTCCGTATATTGAACCAGCCTTGCATCCCAGGGATGAATCCTACTTGATCATGGTGTATAATTTTTTTGATATGATTTTGAATCCGATTTGCCAGAATTTTATTGAGGATTTTTGCATCTAGGTTCGTTAGACATATTGGTCTGTAGTTTTCTTTCTTTGAAGTGTCTCTGTCTGGTTTAGGCATCAGGGTGATGTTGGCCTCGTAGAATGTATTTGGAAGTTCTCCCTCTTTTTCTATTTCCTGGAATAGCTTGAAAAGTATTGGTGTTAGTTCCTCTTTAAAGGTTTTGTAAAACTCTGCTGTATACCCATCCGGTCCTGGTCTTTTCTTAGTTGGTAGTCTTTTGATGGTTTCTTCTATTTCCTCTATTGTTATTGGTCTGTTTAGGTCGTCTATATCTTCCTGACTCAATCTGGGCAGATCATATGACTTAAGAAATTTATCGATGCCTTCACTATCTTCTATTTTATTGGAGTATAAGGATTCAAAATAATTTCTGATTATCTTCTGTATTTCTGAAGTGTCTGTTGTGATATTACCTTTTTCATCCCGTATGCTAGTAATTTGGGTTCTCTCTCTTCTTCTCTTCGTTAGCATGGCTAAGGGTCTGTCGATTTTATTTATTTTTTCAAAGAACCAACTTTTGGTTTTGTCAATTTTTTCAATTGTTTCTTTCGTTTCGATCTCATTAATTTCCGCTCTGATTTTAATTATTTCTTGCCGTCTACTTCTTTTGCTATTGTTTTGCTCTTCTTTTTCTAGGATTTTGAGATGAAATATGAGATCATTTATTTGTTGGTTTTTTTCTTTTTTTAAGGAATGAACTCCAAGCAATGAATTTTCCTCTTAGAACTGCTTTCAATGTGTCCCATAGATTCCGATATGTTGTGTCTGTGTTTTCATTTAACTCTAAGAAGTTTTTAATTTCCTCCTTAATGTCTTCTATAACCCATTGATCATTCAGTAACCTATTGTTCATTCTCCAAGTGATGCATGATTTTTCCTTCCTTCTTTTATCGTTGATTTTCAGTTTCATTCCATTATGATCAGATAAGATGCATGGTATTATCTCTACTCATTTATATTGTCTAAGAGTTGCCCTGTGACATAATATATGATCTATTTTTGAGAAGGATCCATGTGCTGCTGAGAAAAAAGTGTAACTACTTGATGTTGGGTGGTATATTCTATATATGTCAATTAAGTCTAGGTTGTTAATTGTGTTATTGAGTTCTATAGTTTCCTTATTTAACTTTTGTTTGGAAGATCTGTCCAGTGGTGAGAGAGGTGTGTTGAAGTCTCCCATGATTATTGTATGGTGGTCTATTAGACTCTCGAACTTGAGAAGAGTTTGCTTGATGAACTTAGCTCACCATTGTTTGGGGCATATATATTTATGATTGTTATGTCTTGTTGGTGTATGGTTCCCTTGAGCAGTATGCAGTGTCCTTCTTTATCCCTTTTGATTATCTTTGGCTTGAAATCTATTTTGTTTGATATGAGTATGGACACTCCTACTTGTTTCCGCAGTCCATATGAGTGGAATGATTTTTCCCAGCCTTTCACCTTCAGTCTATGTTTATCTTTTCCTATCAAATGCGTCTCCTGTAGGCAACATATTGTTGGGTCTTGTTTTGTGATCCATTCAACTAGCCTGTGTCTCTTAATTGGTGAGTTTAAGCCATTAACATTTAGGGTTATTATTGAGATATGGTTTGTTCCTCCAGCCATATTTGTTTATTAATGTTACTAAACCTGATTTTTTTTCCTCTTTGATTACTTTCCCCCCTTTACTGTCCTACCTCCCACTGATGGTTTTCAATGTTGTTTTCGATTTCCTCTTCCTGTAATGTTTTGCCAAGGATTTTTTGAAGAGATGGTTTTCTAGCTGCGAATTCTTTTAACTTTTGTTTATTGTGGAAGGTTTTAATTTCATCTTCCATCCTGAAGCTTAATTTCGCCGGATACACGATTCTTGGTTGGAGCCCATTTTCTTTCAGTGTTTGAAAAATGTTATTCCAGGATCTTCTAGCTTTCAGAGTCTGTGTTGAGAGATCAGCTGTTATCCTGATTGGTGTACCCCTAAATGTAATCTGCTTTCTTTCTCTTGTAGCTTTTAAAATTCTCTCCTTATTCTGTATGTTGGGCATCTTCATTATAATGTGTCTAGGTGTGGATCTCTTATGATTTTGCACTTTCGGCGTCCTGTAGGCTTCTAGGATTTGGGATTCTGTTTCATTCTTCAAGTCTGGGAACTTTTCTCATATTATTTCATTGAATAGATTGTTTATTCCTTTGGTTTGGAGCTCTGTGCCTTCCTGAATCCCAATGACTCTTAAGTTTGGTCTTTTAATGTTATCCCATATTTCTTGGATGTTCTGTTCATGGTTTCTTAGCAGACTTGCTGAGCTGTCTATGTTCTTTTCAAGTTGAAATACTTTGTCTTCATTGTCTGATGTTCTATCTTCTAAGTGATCTACTCTGCTGGTAGTATTGTCAATTGAGGTTTTAAGTTGGTTTATTGCTTCCTGCATTTCTAGGATTTCTATTTGTTTGTTTTTTATTACCTCTATCTCCCTGTGAAATTGGTCTTTTACTTCCTGGATTTGTTTATGTAGTTCCTTGTCAAAGTGATCTTTCATTGTCTGGTTTTGCTGTCTCATGTCTTCCTTGAGACTCCAGATCATCTGAAGCATGTATATCCTGAACTCTTTATCAGACATTCCATCGGTTGCAGCTATTACCTCTTCTAGAGTTGAGTTGACCTGCATTGCTTGTGGACTGTTGAGAGCCACAGCCAAAGGGGCCCCAGCAAACTTCCAGCTGCCAGCAAACTTCCAGCTGCCGGCTGATGATTGGCTCACAGCAGCCCCAGCAACATCTAGCTGATTGGCTCCTCTGCGGTGATGTTCATTGGGCTGTTTCCCTGCCCTTCAGACTACCAGCTGATGATTGGCTCACAGCGGCCCCAGCAACATCTAGCTGATTGGCTCCTCCACGGAGCTGCTCATTGGGGGACTTCTTTGGCTCCGCCCACATGACCCAGCCAATCAGCCTCAAGAGCAGGAGGATTGTGGGAGGTGGTGAGGTTTGTGGGGGGGTGAGAGGCTTGTGGGAAGCCGGTGGTGGCAGTTGGGCTCTGAGGGTTTTTTCCTGAGGAGCTGTTTTGTTTGGCGTTTGTAGTTCTAAATATAAAGTTAGTTTCTTTTGACAAGTGGCTCCTGAATTGTGCCCAGCCAGACTGCGGCAGTGGACCTTTCTTTCCTTGTCGTTTCATAATGCTCGTGTTTCTTTCTGCTTGGCGAAACTGTTGTGTTTTTGAAATTTTCTCCCTATTTATTTATATTGCTCTTGTATAGTTGGGAGATCTCTCTTGCATGGCAGGTAGTGGCTATGCTCCTCCTCTAATTAGGGTGATCTATCTACCACGCTGATTGGTCGCAGGTCTGCCCACCCTGCGGGCATGGGTGGTGGCTCTACTCTGCCCCCACTCCAATTGTGGTGACGTAACTACCACGCCCTTGGTTCATTGGACCTGATCCGGATGTGGGCGGCAGCTCTGCTCCGCCCCTACTCCAATTGGTGTGACGTTTCTACCACGCTGGTTGGCCTCTAAACCTGTTCTGCCAGTGGGTCGCAGATCTGCCTACCTTGTGGGCTCGGGCGGCAGTTCTGCTCAACCCCCACTCCCAGTGGGGGTACCTAACTGCCTCTCCAACGGGTCGCTGGGCCTTTTCCGGATACGGGCGGCGGCTCTGCTCAACTCCCACTCCAACCAGTGTGACGTGACTGCCTCGATGCTACTTGTCCACCACACTGGCAGGCTGCCGGGCCTGTCCTGCCAGGGGGTCGCAGGTCTGCTTACCTTGCAGGCTCAGACGGCGGCTCTTCACAGCCCCCACTCCAAATGGGGTGACTTGGCTACCGTGCAGTCGGGTCGCTGGTCCTGTTCCAGTGTGGGCGGCTACTCTCCTCGGCCCCAGCTGCAGTTGGGGTGTCGTGATACCACGCCGGCGGGTCACTTGGCCTGCTCTGGGCGCAGGTGGCAGTTCCACTCTGCCCCCCAGGCCCCCACAGCACCCAGCAGGACCCGGACCAAGAAGCAGACCCTGTAGGTTCCCCAGCCCTGGGCCAAAGCAGCTTCGGGAGCCAGAACCCGGCCTCTCCGACCCCAGCCACGCCCTGCTAGGAGCAGGCTCCACAGAGCAACCGCCGTGGATTCCCAAGCCCCGGGCCAAGCAGCCCCGGGAGACCAAGCCTGGCCACTCCAAACTCTCCCAGCTCGGTGCACGCTCCGCTAGGAGCAGGGTCAAAGACGCAGTCCCTGCGGGCTCCCCAGCCCCGGGCCAAAACTGTTCCGGGAGTCAGAGCGCCGCCGCCCCTCAGTGCACGTTCCACCTGGAGCTGGCGTCAGCTCGCAGTCCCCAAAGGTTCCCCAGCCCTGGGCTAAAGCAGTTTCGGGAGCCAGAACCCGGCCTCTCCGATCCCAGCCACGCTCTGCTAGGAGCAGGCTCCACAGAGCGACCCCCACGGGTTCCCGAGCCCAGGCCAAAGCAGCCCCGGGAGTCGGAGCCCAGTCGCTCCAAACTCTCCCGGCTCGGTGCACACTCCGCTAGGAGCAGGGTCAAAGACGCAGACCCCGCGGGCTCCCCAGCCCCGGGCCAAAACTGTTCCGGGAGTCAGAGCCCCGCCGCCCCTCAGCGCACGTTCCACTTGGAGCTGGCGTTGGCACGCAGTCCCCGCAGGTTCCCCCGCCCTGGGCTAAAGCAGCCCGGGGAACCAGAATCCGGCCGCTCAAAGTCCGGCGCCCGCCTTGCCAAGAGCGAGCCCCGAAGAGTATTCTCCTCAGGTTCTCCTGTCCCAAGCCTGAGCGATCTGTCTGCGAGAAGCAGGCAAATACCAGCCTGGAATCACCTGTTCCGTAGTTGAATGAGCTGAGATCAGTAGAAAACAGGGATCATTACATCAGCTCTCCAAGATGGCGGCTGCTGTCCTCCTCCGTGGTCCGATCGGTGTCGAGAATCGAACTGGAAAGCTTCTCTCCTCTGTCTCAAAGCCGGAACTCAGCACTAAGCACGGCCAGTGCACCGCTGGCAGGAGCCCCCAGAATCCGCATCTCTGTACTCCCGCTTCGGTACCTTGCCGCTACTCAGCGCGCGCCCCAGACTCCATCCACGGGGCGGTCCGCCGAGCAGGTTCTGCTACCCTCCGTGCGGAGAAATCGCCCGCAACCGAGCCCCTGCAGTCGAATCCCGCACACTGGAAATCCGTCCTTTAGATTCTGGAGCACCTCGATTTCACTGGAAATTCCCAACAAGGTAGCCTTCAGCCATTTCACCTCGTGTTTCTCCCGCACAGTGACGCAGTGCACTGGGTGATGCACTCCCATTGCCGCCATCTTCCGTTCTCCAATATCCTACTCTTGATTAAAAAAATATATATAAGGGCTGGGAATGTGGCTCAAGCGGTAGCACGCTCGCCTGGCATGCGTGCTGCCCAGGTTCGATCCTTAGCACCACATACAAACAAAGACGTTATGTCTGCCAAAAACCAAAAAGTAAATATCAAAAATTCTCTCTCTCTCTCTCTCTCTCTCTCTCTCTCTCTCTCTTTAAAAAAATACAAAAAAATCTACAAGGACATAGAAACCTTGAATGATACACTAAATTTTCCCCACTATATATATATATATATATATATATATATATATATATATATACACACACACACACACACACACATATTTTTGATATATTGATATAAAGAAACAAAGAAATCAACAAAGAAAATTAATGAATTCCCAACTTGTTGCTGGAGAAAAATGGTAAAATTGATGAATTTCTACCTGATATATAGAGAAAAAGAAAAAAAGATGCAAATTGCCAATATCCTTAACTTTAAATACACACTAAAAGTAATTTAAAAATGTTACAAAAATGATATTCCAAAAACATGATAACTATGCAAAGTGAAGAATACCCACCGATAAAACTTACTAACATAAATTTGATTCTATCAAAATATTCAGTTAATGAAAGGATTGAATTAACAGAGTAAAAAGCAATACATAGATTAAGAGAATATTTTCAGAGCATATATTTTGAGGGATTATTATCCAGAATTATATTAGTCAAGTTTCTCTAGAGGAACAGATTCAAAAGAAGCATAATTATATAAAAGGGATTTATTAGGTTGGCTTACATAATCAGAAGCTGCATAGTCCACAATGACTGTCTGCAGCCTGGAGAGCTGGAAGAAACAGGAGCTGTGCAATCCAATAGGCTGAAGCCCTAGAACAAGAGAGATCAAAAGTGCTACCCTAGTCTGAGACCAAAGTTTTCTGGGGAATCACTGGCAGAGTCCCCTTTGGAAGAGTGTAGAAGTGAGAGTCTGATATCCTTAGATGATTGCAGCAGCAATCAAGAACCTGTTCAAGAAGAACTAGCTTGTATATTCTGCTGCTTCCTTATTCTTCCAACTTTTATTTCATCCAAGCCATCCCGGTGCCACCCAAGCTTAGAAAGTGTCTCCACTTCAGTTGGCTATTCCACATGCCAATCATTCCTAGATACACCCTCATTGACACACCCAAAAGCCTCTTAATCATCAGCATATTGTTGCAAAAATCATAATCAAAAGTTAAATATTAAGTAAATACATTATTAGAATTATAAAAATAATATATTATGTCTTACTAGAATGTACTGCATGAATATGAATTTGTTTTGTATGCAAAAATCAATCTGTGTAAAGTAATATATTTAAAAACATTTTTAAAAAGCACCAAAAAAGTTGAATGATTATCTCATAGAATGCAGAAATACTTGGCAAAATCCATTATTTATTTGTCATATTAACTCACAACTAGAAATAGTAAAGACTACCTGATATAGTAATCAACTTTACAATAACCTACATTTACCAGTATATTTAATGATAAAATAATGGCTGATTGTCAAGATCATCACTTTTATTCAATGTTGTATTGCAAGTTCTAGAGGATGTGATAAAGTAAAATAGCTAAATATATAAATTAATTAATAAATTAGTCATATTAGGGTGAGGAAGTAAGAAGTAGATACAAAAATTTTAGTAGAATTTACAAAGAAAAAAAAGAAGTCTACTTGAACAAGTAACTGAATTTTGCTGGTTTCTAGAGTACATCAACATAGAAATGTTAACTCTATTACATTGAATAAATCATTTGAATTAGAAAATAGTACTATTTAACATTAGAATTATGAAGTAGAGAAAAATCTAACAAAATATATGCAAAGATATCTACAGAAGATTATAAACCATTGATGGGAGAAAATAAATAAGACCACTTGTTTGTGGATCAAAAATGGTATGAAAGTTCCATTTTGATGTAGAAATATAATGGACTCTTGTGTAGAATTCAACAGAATTTTGGTTGACAAATAGTTGATAAACTAATTCTTAGATTCCAAAAAATGCATACAGGATATAGTTAGACAAAACAAGTTTTAAAAAGAACACGGTTGATACATTACCAGTACCTCACTTCAAATTTATTTTAAAGCTACAAAAATTAATGAATCAGTGGATGGAATAATATAAAAAAATAGACCCACACATATGTGGAAAACTAAAATTTTGACAAAGCTGCTAAAAAGGATAGCTGTTTAGCAAACAATACCACAGTGATTATACATTCATATTCAGAATAAAAAAAGAACTTTGAGCTATATACATGTTGAGCCATATACAAAGATAATTCACAATGTAAAATATACTTAGTGTTCATAGATTTTACATAAGGCAAAGTGTTTCAAAGCTATGGAAGAAAATCCATTTATTCTTGGAATTGGATACAAAAGAGTTTTTTTCTTTCTTTCTTTTTCTTTTTTTTTCCAGAAGAATAATTCCTGAACTTAAAAAAAGAATTACTTTTAAAGCCAACTCTAGTGTGTCATGTTAATTCCTGTAATTCTGGAATGAATTAGTGACTGGAGTCTGTGATTTGGTTGTCATAGTTATAGTGCTGACCAATCCAGGAATGAAGATATTTCTGTTCTAAAGTTTAATTGAAATTTTTACTTTATCAGTAACTTGTTAAGGGAATAAAATATTTAAATGTTTAATGAGGCCATTATCTGTTTTAATCTATTACCTGATGATTGACAAAAAGAGTAAAATAACTAAATTTTCCGTATATATTTCTACCCAATGAGTTTTTAAAAGTTTTTTAATGCACTTATTTTCTAACATGATAAAATATAAATTATTTTCAGATACATATTTCTCAAACAACTAGTTCTAGAAACTAAGAATTCAGAAATGTGTGTGTGTGTGTGTGTGTGTGTAGAGAGAGAGAGAGAGAGAGAGAGAGTTGTATATATACCCATGGCTTAATTTAATAGCTAAAATGTTTAATGCAGCTAAAGCATTTAGTACACTGTCTAATATTAAGTAATGATGTCCTAAAGTTACCCCATTTTTTAAAGTTATATAACCAACAACTTAATTTTGGCAACTAAAAGTTGCTCAGGTGTACAGTAAAGTTTTAATTATCTCACTTTCCAATGGGATTTTGCAAGTCTTCATGCACACTTTAATATATTGTGTCTTTCCAGCTAACATATTCAAGAAATGATAAGTTATTTAAAAATCAAATATAATATGAAGTTTCACTATACTTGTCTTAGAAGGCAATGTAGTTGGCTTCCCTGATATAATTTTATGTATGTACTAATGTTATTTAAATATAAAAGGGCTAATACCACATGTCCATGTATTTCAGGACATCAAAGATGATCAGAATAATTAGAAAACATACATAAATTATACCATTTGGTCTGTGGGAAGGCAGGTGACAGTCCACTGTGTCCCACTTACCCTAGCCTGAAGTCTTTCCTTAGGGTCAGGTTACTAATGAGAAAATTCAGCCCCAGGTCAAAAATGCACAAATAGGAAAAAAGAATTGTAAAAAATACTAAAGCCTTTCTGCATAGCAAATATGTTCAGTGCCGCTGAGATGGAGCTGTGGAACTGACTAGAAAAAATGGCCTATGAGGGCTGAGATTGTTCTAATTTTTTTTTTGGTTTATTAATTACTGCTTTATCCCATGTGTCTAGGATAATTCCTGGAAAATACAACATGCTAAATAAGTATTTGCTGAATGAATGAATATATGAAAAATAGCAAATATATAAATAAACAAGTCAATGCATCCAAGAAACATAATTAAGCAAATAAATAAAGAAATTACTTTCCTCAGCTATCATTTAATATATGTCAGAGGGAATCTACTGGATAAAAGCGACATTACCAGCTGGATTAATTTGTTTAGAATCAGATTCCTTGAGTGCTCTAGGGAATATGTATTCATACTTCCAGAATAAAACTCATGAAAGATTTAGCAGTAAGAAATTGTTGTAAAGCAATAGAAAAACTGGAAGACCTAGGTTGGAAGCTCAGTTCTATTTTTTCAGAACATGAGGCTGTGCTACCCACAACGTGATCTAAAATAATATCAGGTCCTTTATATCCAAAGCCAGTGTATTGATACCTCTCTCTTCCCTTGTTTTAAATTTTCTGGATACATACTATACTTTTAAAGTCAGTTTTTGACTAAGTGAGAATCTTGACTTCAAAAATTTTAAAATTTGTTTTTAGTGTCCCATGTGGACTCATTTGATCAAGAGTCATCATAGTTCATGTATATTGTTCATTCAGTCTCTTATTAATCTGTTAAAGAGCCTCTTCTGATCAACAATAACACTGGCTTGAGTGAAGCTAACTCTCCAATGGCTCCTTTGTTTCATACAAAAGAACACTTGGAATCTGGTGGCCTCAGAAACCTAAAAACAATTATTATTAGCTCCTAAAACCATGATTCTTAAAAGAGTTTTAGGAGCATGGTTTGCTGCTTTTTATCACATCACATATGAAGGCGAAGAGGGTTGCTTCAGAAATTTATTATTCAATAATCCATATTTAAATTTTATCAAAATTTTTGTGAATGTTAATGATGTTAAGTAGTGTTGACCCAATCTCTATTCATATACTTGGTATTCATCTGTGGCTCTTAAGGAAAATCTAGGCAAGCTGTAGATGAAAGCAAGGTATACATTTATTTTTTGAGAGTAGGCTTATTTCATATTATCTGAAATATGTATTTTGTTGATAATAAGTAAAACTTTCAATTAGCTCTTGCCTTTTTGTTTGTGTAGCAATAATACTTCAAACTAGATGGCTTGTAAACAGCAAACCTTTATTTATCACAGTTCTGGAGGCTGGGAACCCAAGACGAGTGGGAAGCCATGAGTGTCTGTTGAGTGCCCCCTTTCTCAGAGAGGTAACTTCTAGCCATGTCCTCATGTGAAAGGTGCCAAAGAGCTTCTTTACTTGGATCTCCTTTTATTGTTTTATTTTTAAAATTTGTTCATTTTAGATATACGTGACAGTAAAGTGCATTTGACATATTATATATACAGAGAATATGACTTATTGTAATTAGGATCCCATTCTCATAGTTGTATATGGTAAGGCGTTTCACTGGTCAGGTAGTCATTCATATATGACCATGAGTCTTTTGCATAGTGACATCCCATTCATAAGGGCTCTGCTTCTAAGAATCAATCATTTCCCAAAGGCCCTGTCTCTAAACATTATCACGTTGGGGATTCAGCTTCAACACATAATTTGGAGAAAGGGCACAGCATTCATATCATAGTAGATTTTAAGCAGTTCTTGGTGTTTTCAAAAAGTTAATTTAAGCAGGAAACATCAATGTGCGGAAGCTATTTCAAGGTTGTCCTGCAAAATGGCTCTGCCTTCATCAACAGCAACATTACCATCTTGTCTGTTAGGCTAAGAATACATTTCTATAGAGTCCATTATTTTTCTCTCATTTTGTATGTCCTCTAACTCAATCACTGTACATAATGATGAATTGATTAGAGAATCACTTTTTGATTGATTCTTGCTTCTCCACACAATCAAGAACTCAGTAGTAGAAAGCTTCAGCCATTCCTGAATTTTTGTTTTCTTCAGTTCCAACCATAATGAAGTGATCTTAAAACAATCAATTTTCGAAGTGAAAAATAAATTTCTGAATACCTACTCAGGGGATATATATAAAAATAATATATATATATATATATATATATATATACACATATTAATATAATATTTTACACATAAATAGTATATATATATTTCTTATTATATAATACATGTAGTGTTATATAATTCTGATATTATAATATAATCTGTTATAGTTAAAGTTTAATGTATAAATTAATATATATTACATTATTTCTTACACACACACACACACACACACAACCTTCTTCTGTCAGATAGTAAATTCCATGGAATTAGAAAATTTAGTTAACTATTTCTGTCACTCCAGCTGTCCTTTGGATCCATGATTCTTTATTGAGACAGTTCATTTTCCTGAGTATTTGAATACAATCCCTAGAAGTTATAACAATAGTACTCTACATTTAATGCCAAGGAATGATTATCTCTTCTACTTTCAACCTCAGCGTTATTCAATAAATTCAAATCTTTAAAAAAATGCATTTGGTGTGATGGGAAAGCACTTCAGCAGGTACATTGCTACTGTTGAGTGAGTATCCCAATAAATAAACCTTTCCTTGTTCTCCAGATGTAGTTTTTATTCTGCATTACTATTCACAGTAAACAGTAAACAACAGGCTAGTAAAATAGACAGTACAGTTTTAATGATGAATTAAACTGCATTGCATTGACATTCTCTAAGCCAGTAAGCTCTATATAATTGATTTTCTTTCAGAGGTCAATGTGAAACAGCAGTTTGAAAGTGACATCTCCAAATAAATTCTGATTGTTGACCCCTGCTGTAACTGTCTTTCTGTATATCATTAGCTGAGGCATTAAACCTGTAAGATTCTTCACCTGTGTTATGTGATATGAATAATAATTTTGTACCCGAGCATGGTGAGGCAAACTGTTGACTGTACAACCTCTTAGACATTTTAGAGTATTGATTTCTAGCTCTTCTAAAATGAAGATGAAATTAACATAGGCTTATTTAATGATCATTAAGTATACATTTTGCCTCATTGTATACACCTAAATCGTATTGTTAATTATATACATTATTGAGGTTAATAGTTCTAAAATTGCCTTTAATTGACTCTAAATAAATGTTAGGAAAAAAAAACATGTGGATGATTTACAAAAGGCCCAATATATTCACAAAATTTCGGCAATGTGACATAACTCTAATGAAGTGACATCAGAATTTCCATCTGTGTTCTGCAAATATAGATCATTATTAAATTGAACTAAAAATAGTAATAAGAGGTATGAAAATGTCTTAAATTATTTAGAACAATAACTTCAGTTTTTGTTCTTGTCTTTACCTTCTATTAAATATATTGAATTTTAAAAAATTATTATATTATGTTTTACTTTCCTAGTTAGTATCTCTAAATATCATATGGTGTATTTACTTAAAATTAAACATTTCATTTATGTTTGAAAAACTATATACTGCAACTGTTACTATGGATTAAAGCTGAGTTTAATGTATAAATTAATACATATTACATATATATATATATATATATATATATATATATATATATATATATATTTAAATAGCAAGGTTTACTCGATAAAGTATATTTCTAGTTCTTGTCTAACTCAATTAATTACAAACATTGAAAGTATCTACTATTCATTTTTGATACCGGATTTTTGAGAACTAGTGCTGTTCAGAATGAAGTACAAAAATACTAAACATGTCATATCAGACCTATTTGCCTATGATCCTTATCACCTGGAAACTCAAACTAAACCCAGTATCCCTGTCTTCAGGGATTTGTGTATATCTTCTTATTCTTGAATATTCCACAAGATCTCCATCTGCCCAATTTATTTTTGCCCATGAAAGGTGCTTTGAGTTCCTGTGACAATATTTGACTTGTCCCTGAAACTTCAATTCAGATATCACCTTGTGTACACCCACAGTACTAATACCTAGAAAGAAAATGAGGCATGATTTTGAAGTGTTAAACTATGTGAGGATTATCAATTAAAAATCACAGCAGAAGTGTGAATGTACATATTAAACTTTAGTGTCACTGATGAGAATTTTTTCTCAATTATGGAAAAGAAAGTCAAGTAAGACCCCTGTGTCTGCATGTCTCACATCCTCAGAAGTACTCACTCTGTGAGATGTGATTTGGTCAATGAAGACTAGTGGCCCATTCACAAGTCATGATCTTATATTATTGTACATACCTTTATTTGCTATGAACTTTTCCAAGGAAAAGGAATGTTTCACAAACAATGAATCTGAATGTTGTATTCAAACCATTTTTTTTTTCTGAATTAGATGTAAAACAAAACCAGTATCAAAAATAAAGACAAAACAAAAATGCTTGTCCTATCTGATGTAAATTTGTCTTCCTTTCATCTTGTTAGTTGATGAAGATATAATGATCTCTTTAAGGGTCTTCAGTCACTTAATTTTGTTGCTCTGAAATAAAAACACAGAAAAAATAATATTGTTTTAATACCACAAAATTTGTGAATATTTAATGCAATTAAATAATTTAGCAATGTTTTTAAAGCCCTCTAGAAAGTGCATGTTAAAGATAAACTTTAATGAAATACTTTTTTAATTCATGCTTTTAGCAGTATTGTCTATAAATTTATCTTTCAGCAGTGCTCACACAATTGCTTATTGATTCATTGTTATTAAGTGAAAAGAAAAATAAGAAAAGCAAATTTAAACACTGTACAAAGCCATCAGTCAAGGCTTTCTGAGAAAAGAGCTCTTAATTCTATGCTAATCCTACTTCCTAAAGCTAACTATCATTAATAGTTTCATATGAAACCATCCATGATTTATTATTTATGTATTAAAATGTTTTAACAAAAGTAGTCATATAATAAATATTATTGTTTCACTGACTATTTTCACTTAACAGTACAATGCAGACAATACATTTTCTTATATTCCAAGGCAGAGAGAGAGATCTCAATTGTGTTATTTTAGCAGACACACAATAATGTTTAATAAATCACTTTACCAACGTGAGATAGAGTAATTCCATTTCTTATGATGAATTTAACTCATGTGTTTTGATACCTTACTACTTCAATAATATAGAAATGTTGAATAAAAAATCTATTTTAATATATGGATGAGCTTCAACACAAGAAAGGGGATGATATCCAGGAGCCAATGTAAAAGAATTCAAAGCCACATTGGTAGACCAAAATCAAAGTTGCATTGATTCTTGGGTATATTTTGACTAGTTATAAATATAGACTATAATATAGTCTAATTTTTAATACTAGTATAAAAATCAGAGTCAAGGTCTTAGTACCTGTGGATAGCTATAGCTAAAGCTGATAAACTTCACAGTGCAGGGAAGTGAACAAATTATACTTAAATCCAGAGGAACAATGATAAGTGCTATACAGTATTTCCCATACTGTGGTTTGAATATTTGTGGTGAAGACTCAAATATCAGAGGGGTTGTGTTAAAAATACACAAACAATGCTTCTGACCACTGTCCAAATGTCTACCCAAGGAAGGTAGGACTATGTTCATTACCAGACAATTTTGAAAGACCACTTCAAGTTTTTGCTATTCTCCAGTGATGATACTAGTAGTTTTAATAATTTTGCTACAGTCCTGGTTGTTACACTAAGAAAGGTGTAGAAAAAAGACATTGAAAATATTTTCAAGAGTCCCATATGTCACTAGCACCCAGTAAAAACTCATCCATGTCAGATCTGTAGGAAGGATTAGTCCTTTGAAGGGTACACCCAATTGTTGGGAATCAGTTTGCAGTGCTTCCTTGGATGCCAAATGAGACACTGTGCAGTCAGGGTTTAGTTCTCAGCCACACGAATCAAAAGAGGGAAAAAAATTGGGAACATTCGTTTGGAAGTTTGTAGCAGGTACTAAAAGAAAATGGATGAACTGAACATTTGTTAATGTTTGACAATTTGTGTAAAGAGACAGGATCCTGTCCAATTTCTGGGGAGGTGACAAATTCTCTCTCTCTCTCTTTTTTTCCCCCCACAGTAAGAGAAGACATATAAACCAAAGGGATGTGCTATGATTTTCTACAGATATACATTTTTTTCAAAAGTTGTATGGCCACCCTGCTTTTCATTAAAGACAATTTCAAAAACCAGTTATTCTTGATTGTAAAATAAGATTGTCCTTTTATTTATTAGGTATTACAAGAATGTCAATTTATCTTTTAGGCTTGCTCAATTTTACATTGCTATAAGTTTATGTAAGGAATCACAAATCGAACTTTTTAAAGTGTCTTAAGTTTAAGAAACCAAACAAAGAGCTTGCCATAGATTTTACTTTCAGCATATATAGACCTGGGTGAATTCTCTCTTCTCTTTGTTCCCAAAATATCCTACAATTTCTGTGTCTGACAAGAAGCGACCTTACACATTTGTCTGAAAGACTGGAAACATTATAAGCCAGACATTAGGCTACTTTTCTCAAGAAGGATGGGGTATAATGCAGTGCTAGACTGCATATATGCATTTGATCCTGAATTAAATACTCAGCACCCAGAAAGGAAAAATCAGAAAAAGAAAAAGGAGGTTTTCAACCATAGACTTTATTAAGTCAAACTTACCATCTTGGAAGTCCCTGGTTACATTAGATTAAATAAGCACCACTTTAAAATATGACATTGCCATGAAAACCTTATTCATCTTACCATTATTTTCAGTTAACAAAAAGAATGGACTCTTACAGAACCTATGCAAATGATTGTTGCCACAAAATCAGAATATTTTATAAGAGATTTCAAATGTAAGAGCAGCCAGGCAAGAAGAAAATGTAAATATTCTATTTCTGTTTACAAAAGCATACTCTACCAAATTTTGTGTGGTATTGATAGTTTAAATGAAAAGAAAAAAATTATGAAATACAGGAAATAGAACATTAAACCATCAGCTTGTGTTCAAACCATAATTATCCTTTGCTAGTTTATTCAGTATAATGTAATTTATTCAAATTCTGCTCGATATTGTATTATCACCCTCATTAACTCATCTACATTTTCTTATCTGCGTTCTAGATTTTCCTGACTTAGCTCACTGGGATTGTCTGGTATTGCCTCTTTTATGGGTTTTTGGTATTTGAGAAAACCATTTTTTTTCTAGCCACTGTCATTCAGTGGTCTTGAAAATGCTTTCTGATAAACATATCGACTAAAAATTATGTGTATATAACAAAAGAGTTCTGAAGAGAGTTTATCATGAAAATAATATAACTGGCAAGGCAATTTGATTGTTTCTATGATATTCAAAACAAAACAAAGTTAATCTAAAAAATTTTCAATAAAATATTCTAACAAAATCAATTACTAATTGAACTTGTGATTTTTCTGTTATTGGAACAAAATACCTAAAATAATCAAATTTTTAAAAGAAAAGATATATTATGATGCAAAATAGGTTTTAGTCCATGATCAGTTGACCCCGTTGTTTTTGTGCCCATGGAGAGTCAGTCCATCACCGAAGGGAAGGAGTGTGTGAAAAAGAAAGCTTGATGACTTCAAGGAGTGAAACATAAAAGGGTAAAGTGGAGGTTTCAATATCCCTTCAGGGACATGCCTTCAGTAAGCTAACTTCCTCAAAAAAGTTTCTATCTCTTTTAGGTTCTCAGTCTCCCAGTAGCTAACACTATACTCTTATTACATAGTAAATATCAGAAAAAGTTTCTGATAAATAAATCAACTAACTAACAGCTAACTCAAGACTTTAACATATGGGCCTTTGGGGGCCAGATATTCAAACCATAGCAATAATTCAGTTTCCAATGAAGTTTGGATATTACATATAATTTTTGGAACTAAATGAACAGAATATTTAGAGAAAACAAATCCCTTTGTGTAAAATATATAATAACCTCAAAACATAATACATTACGAATACAACAAACATACAATTAGAACATCTCTATATTAAATATACTCAGTAACTCAAAAGTAGGTCTATAATATCTGTATATTAATAAAACTCCATAAGTAGGTGGTGTTAGGTTGGTTTGAGGTGGCTAAGGGAACAAAGCACCAGGCAACAACCAATCAGGCACCAACAGACAAACAATGATAACCACCTGTCAGTCAGTGGGGTCTCATGACTGATCTTAGAAGGACATGGAGCTCAGAAAGTTCCCTTGACCAACCCCAGGAAAACAAGGGACCCTAAAAACTTCCATTTTCTGTCCCAAACCCTGCCTTCCTGTCTTAAGCAGGATAAAATTCCAATCTGATGGAGCCTGAGTGCCACTGTCCTAGACCTGCTCTGTGGGACTGGAGGGTCTTGCCAGGGAGCGAATCTGAAAGAAGCCTTGTTCAGCAGCTTTTAATCTGCGTCCTTTTGGTTACTGGTGCCTGACCTTTGTATGAATTCCTAACTATAAAACACTAGCTGAGATAATACTGGATTGTAACAAGAGATTAAATAGTGACCAATTGATACTTTAAAAATTAACACAGATTACGACTGCTAACACTATACTTTCATTACATATTTGATAATGTAAAATATTTAATGATATTTCATTAAATATCAGAAAAGGTTTCTGATAAATAAATATATATCATGAACGTGAGGACATTTATAAATTTCTAGGATTCTTATATAATTGCTAAAATATTTATACTAATAATTTGTTTACATAATTTTAATTGAAGAAAAATGAGGATCTTTTTGATGTGACAGCATTTTTAATAAAATTTACAATATGTCAAATAAACTGAGCAATTTCTTGTACCTTTCTTTATAAGGTGTACTAATCTTTGGTGATTTTCTAAAAACCCTCTGGAAAGTCTCAAAGACAGTTTTTATATGCAAAAATGTCTTTCAGTAGAGCCATATTGGAAGGGCAAAGGGGGAACAGCATTCTTCAGAATTCTCTTTAGGGTATCAACAAGACTTTTATCTTTATGTAGGGGAGAAATAAAAGTGGGAGTAAGCAGGGAAGAAGTATACACTGTCAAGCCAACTTGGTCAAACTCTAGTGTGGTTGATAAGCATCTCAGGGTGGCAATAGAGAATCTGGTCAGAGACAAGAACGTGAATTTCCTCTTACAAGATGTTTATCAATCAGATTGTTGTTCCTGGAATCCAAAGTGACTGCAGGAGAGAATGAAGCAAAGGACAAGTTAGAAAGGCATGACAGAGTTAGCACTTTCAGGTTTAGGCAATGCCTGGCAACTTCTAGGCTCCCTTCTGGTGGACTGGAACAAGATGTTGTAAAAGCTGGTGTTTGACAATCTGTTATTATATTCCTGCAAATCTTGGAAATATCTCAGTTACTCTTGTCCTGATGTCTTCAGTGATGAAGGTGGAGAATTATCAGATTCAGTGAATATTCCTTAAAAGATTAACTCTACCACGCGGCCTGCGCAGTGGTTTCATTAATGAGGTTCTGGCATTAAGTTAGTTAGAAGAGATCAAAATAAAACACACAGACAGTACCTTATTTTACATTGCTAGGTCCGAGACGGCTCGCCTCCCTGTTTCCCTGCCTCCAGCCGCCCAGCAGGGCAGCGAGGATTACTCTGGGCTAGCAGGAGAGAGAGAGAGCGAACACGCCGGGGAGTAGCCTTTTATTTGGGGGGACAAGAGATTCAGGGGAGAATTCCATCCAATGAAGGTTGAGGGGGGGCTGTACTCCAAGGTCAGGGTCAGTGATTGGGTCTCCAGGGTCAGTGGTTACGCACACCCCCACACGGATGGGCTCTCTCATCAGGAAAGGGTCGGGATAACTCCGACACAGCCAGAGTGCCTCAGGCCCTTAACGGGAGTCACCCAATCACGTGTCAGAATGGCTCCCCACAATTAACATGTCTGTGTTCAGAGTTATTCAGGAATCTGATCCATAGTTTAAGGCAGCAAAGGAGACAAAGGGAAAGTTAAGGCAGAGATGCCAAGCCTATATCCTATTTTCAGATACCTGTCAGACATCTTCAGGCTCAAGCATACAGTTGGTGCTTTTTTGCAAAAGCAGCCTCTAAATTCCTACTATAAACACAAGTAGTCAAAATTATGCTTTTTAAAGTATCAGGAAATGCCTTTAAAGGAATAAATCAAAGAAATATTTATTCAAGAAAATCAACTAAAACTCATTAGAAATTGTGTGAGTGTATAGTATCTGAACATGGGATACTGCAGCCCTGTGAGTTCCTCATGGCTCTGTGAGATTAAACCTCCACTCCAGACAATACATCCAAGAAAGTAGTGCTCTCTTTCTCCCTGAAGGTTCCAATAAGGAGGCTGTAGCCCCAGTAACAACAGAGGCTCTGCTACTAAGAGGGACAAGATACCAACATTTCTTAACCTGCCCACAGCTTCCTATTGCTAAGGCAATACTAAGGCCCTGGGTGGTGTCATTCAGAGAAGCACCCTGGGTCCATGCCCTCAGTAACAACACTGTAGCTCAGAATTTTGCCCTAGAAGATGAAAAACTCCAGTTCCTCCTTAAGGAACTGAATGCATTTGCATCTGAATTTGGAGATAGTCAAGTTTAAGGAATCTCTGGAAATAGCAGAAATTGTAATGAAAGGCATTAGGAAAGGATTAGTTGATATATTTAAGAAACAGACTAACTGTAAGCTAGTTAGTATGCCAAAGAGAAAAAAGGAGAGATACAGCTGGGAAAGCCCTCCTGTGGTCTGGATTAATCTAAAATACTGACCTCAGGAGCTATCTCTTCAAAGTGCTTGAATTTGATTAGTCTGGAAGACAAGTTATGTCCTAAGGCATTATTGAGAACAATGGAGCCATCAGCCCCAATGTGTGGCATTTAAGAGCTGGGAATTGTTAGGAAAAATGAGTCTAACAAACAAACAGACCAATAGGGCCTGCAGAAACTTTTAGGATAAGAGGAGCAAATAGATGTTCATGAGCAGATGAGCACACCACCTGGGCAGGCCAGCTTAACAGGAAATGATCTTTGTAGCATTACATTGAATGCTGGAGCTTTAAGTAAAGCCAAATCTCAAGGACCTGTGGGGAAAAAAGGCATCAAATTTCAATCAAATCAAGTCAATGGATAAATGGTTAGTAATTGCGAGTACTTGATAAGAAATGAAAATTTGTACATCAGAAAGTGGTCAAATCAACACCTCAGAAATTAAAGATGATAAAGAATTCTGAAAGAGACTTAAGTCATTTATGTTGAAATGCTCTCAGTGACATTAGAGAAAAAATAAAAATATAAGGACACAGAGTATCATGGCTAGAATCTAATAACACTAAAATGCAAGAATTCTCAGTATTATAAACGCAAGGTAAATTTGATTATAAAATGAATATAATTTTTATAAAATTAAACTTATGGGGGCTGGGGATGTGGCTCAAGAGGTAACGCACTTGCCAGGCATCTGTGGGGTCCTGGGTTTGATCCTCAGCACCACATAAAATAAAGATGTTGTGTCCACTGAAAACTGAAAAATAAATATTAAAAAATTCTCTCTCTCTCTCTCATCTCTCTTCTCTCTCTTTTTTTTTTAAAAAAAATTAAACTTATGGTCACTATAATTAAATGATGATTAAAATAAGGAACCTAAATAGGGGCTGGGGATGTGGCTCAAGCGCTCGACTGGCATTCGTGCGGCCCGGGTTCGATCCTCAGCCCCACATACCAACAAAGATGTTGTGTCCGCTGATAACTAAAAAATAAATATTAAAAAATTCTCTCTCTCTCTCTCTCTCTCTCTAAAAAAAAAAATAAGGAACCTAAATAATAGCTGATTCCAGCTAAATTGACAAAAAATACAATTTTAGATAAATTTATAGCAATTTGTCAATCTGGGAGAAGATAATTAGAACATCCATTATAAGAAAGATATTACTCTCTATAACATACAAAATTGGTAAACAAAATAGTATATAAAATAGGACAAGAAAAAAGCAACAACTTGAGAAAATATAAAAAGCCAGTAAACATATCAAAATTGTAATATTAGAAAAGTAAAACATAATTTCTATAATTGGAAAGATTATACTGCATTACTATATAGAAAAAATATTTAAAATTGTTTATATTCATTATTAAAAACTTAGGAAAATAGACCATGTCTTGCAAAATTCGATGGAAAGAAGATGATTGATGTTTTAGGAAATAATTTGGCATGATCTATTGAAATTTTATATGTGTACTTTTTGCCAGCATATTTGATTCTTGGAATGTATTTAACAAAAAGGCATGGAATGTGATGGTCATTATTATCCAAAGTCCATGTATGAAGACACAAATTGGTGTGGATATACTGTGTGTACAACCAGAGATGTGAAAAATTGTGTTCTATGTGTAATAAGAATTGTAATGCATTCTGCTGTCATATATAAATAAAAATAAAGGAAAAAAGTTAATTCTAAAACCACAAAAATTTTATTGAATTTTTTAAAAATTTAATCTGAAAAAATATAAAATCATACACAACATTTATGACAATAAAATCATCAATTAAATTTTCCACCATTGAAAAAACTTTTAAAAGGACATATTGAAATAACTTCTAAAATGAAATTAATATATATAATATGTCACATATATTATGTATATTTATATATATTTATATATAAATATATATTAAATATATATACATACACACACACACACACGCACACACACACACAAATCTCTGTATGTGTATGATGCTGGGGATCAAAACTAGGGCCTGTACATGCTGAGAAACTACCACTAGATTATAACACCAGCCCTATCTGGGAGATTTTAATGTCTGTTTAGGCCAAGAATTTAGAAATGTTTCTCTATATGTACATGTTATCAGGAAAGAATTTTGGTGGTTTGTGTTATTATGATTATTTTGAATCAAGAAACCACAAAATACATCTAGACTAGAAAACATTAATTATAGTAATAAGATAATTAGTTCAGTTATTGAAGATATAAAATAATCTTTTTATTATCTTATGCATGTAGTAGATGTTATATCTATCATAGTCAACAAATGAAAGATTAATTTTTAGATATGTGTGTTAAATAGATGAAACTGGAAGACAAAATTTAGGAAGGAGAGAGTAGAAGAGACTTGAGCCAATTTTCCATGTTGAAATCAGATATGTGAAAAATAATTCCAGGAATGTAAAATATCTAAATGTCATTCCAAGTTAGATAGTGTCTTACATGCTGTTGACAGTTTCACCAAATTTCCTGTGGGAAGGGAACAACCAAATGAGGACAAAATACCTACTGAAGATGAGGAAAAATTTGCATACTTAAATGGACTAAAGTACATAAAGAGTTCTTACTTCATACAATGGGTAGTAATGTAATCTGTCTGCACCTGTAATTGACAACTTTGAGAGAGGATAGTTTTATCTGGTGATGATACCATATAGCCAGATAGTAACCAGAACCTACAATATGCAATCTCTTCTTTATACAAACATATGCCTAAATATTGAATATTTAGGACAGTATTTGGAAAGACAACACTCATTAATTTCCCTGAAAATATGTAGTTTTTTTATTTTGAACTGAGATACAGAAAAACGATGCATTTATCAGAGATTAGCTTAGAAGAACTTAAAGTGGCAATGTTTTATATTTAATGGCATTATCTTTGAGGTTAAAAAAGTGATTTTTGGAAAAATTACTTCTTTTTTCTCCCAAATGATGTGGGTGGATAGATGATTGATTAATAGACAGATAGATGAGTGATTGATAGAAAGACAGACAACACAGAGAGAGGAAAGAAAGCAGACAATCAAGGTCTTCTCTTTTTGAATTTGGTATATTGCTTTAGCTGTGGATTCTAGTACCATCACCCTTCCCACAAGAAATCTGCTTTGATTGCTCTGTAAGGTAAATGGACTAGTTTCTCACATGCAGAGTTTGCTTATCCTTCAACTAATTCAGAGTTAATGATCCCAAATAATTGTTCAAACTTGTTCAGGGACCATCTGCCAAATCAAGAGACATTTCTTTCTGGGAATAAAATGTGTCTTCATCTATGCCATTTTCATGCTTCTTGAAGAAATGTGGCATGAGGGTGGGGTTGGGTACCACAAACTTCGCAATTCAAGGAATGACATTCTTCTAAAGATGATAATTATTGGCACTATTTGCAGAACACATTTTATTATATCCTGTATTAACGTTCTATGAGAAAGTATTGTTGGCTTAATCCTCTAAAAGAACAAATTGAATTTAAGAGAGATTATATCACTTGCTTAAAACTACTCAACTAATAGGTAACAGAAGTGTAATCCTAATTAAGAACATAGCCATAGCCATTAAAGAACACTATTTCAACGTACTCCAACAAAATAATATAGTTCTACATAGTTCTAAGTACAAATATAGGTAGCATATTGTGAATGTTTATTTGTATTTTCTATATTATTTGAAAAAACCATAATCTTCTAACTTTTTTGTTGAGAATAGTCTGTAGGAATATAAGAGCAGAAGGGAAAACAATTGAGATTATGACAATAAGAAATGAGATAGTTGTAAGTATCCAGAATGATGGTAGTGAAAATTGGTGAGAAATGGTCTGATTCTGGTATATTTTAAAATAGGATTTACTAGTGGATTTGGAATGGAGTGTTTGAGTAAGACAGTGATGAAGGATGTTTATAGGATTCATGTCTTGATTGTATAGATGAGCTGGGATATTTTGGAAAGACCAGCTTTAGCATCAAGGAACAAAAAAAACAGCAAAGGATGTGAGTTGCTCTTAGGCATGGTAAAGTTGAGAGACTTACTGTGCTCTGAATAGGCTTGGATTTACATAGGATAGTGGAAATTTGATATATAGATTAGGATTTAAACCTATAGTAGATGACATGGAGTTTAGGGCACAATGGTCCAGGAAATCACTGCATCTGATAAGAAAATTGTAGGGCAGAAGACAAAAGACTTCAAAGCTCAGAGTTTTCAAGTGTTCACTGGAATATTTTCAAATCTCAAGCCTCATTAATGAAGATCTCACAACTTTCTTCATCTGTAGTAACGAGTGAGTCAGTGACTGTCAAGGGTTCACATATTGGCTATGACTTTCACATTTGACAAGATCTCTGCTGCCATTCCCATTAGATGGTGATGATGCTCCCTTTCTTTTATCATCCCAGCATTCTGGGATTCTTCTCTTGGGAAAAACTGAGAACCACAGAGGGAAGATGAGACCATACAATGTAGATCTTAGTCACATTCACAGTTACTAGGAATTAAGACTTCAACATATTTTGGAAGGGGTGGTAAATTTAAATCCATGAAACTAATCTTTGGAGTGCTAAGAATAAACTGCCGAAGTCTGGCTGGGCACAAAATCATGAGCCTTGTAGATTCAAACAGTGATTCTTTATTCCCGAACTCTCACCGGCACTCTACATGCATATTCTGGGGAAAATCCACACTTCCACTGGGCTCTGCATCCCAAAATACTCTATGAATCCCACAAGGACTCAACGGGAACTCAAGGAGCTGGTGGGCGCCTGAGGCAGCAGGATACGCCCTATTCCCAGCAGGGTCCACCTTAAACCTGGAACCACCCTAAACCCAAGGAGCGGGATACTCCCTATTCCCAGCAGGATACACCCTAAACCTGGACCCACCCTAATCCAGCAGGATCCTCCCTAAACCCGGATCCACCCTGGTCCTTGAGCAGGGTCACCTTTCTCAAACATTCATGCAATGTCACTGCAAATGACCTGAGTCCAAGGCAAGCCCATTTCCTCAATGGAGAGTCCTCTCTCTAAGCAACATTGGGTAGGCTGACAAAGAAATTGCCATGTGTCATTCCTACTTGGCTATGGCTCTCAGCAATAAACAAAATTATGTCTGGATAAAAATAAAAGGAATGAATGAAAGTACTAGGAGTGGTCCAAGGAGTCTCATCTGGCACACACTAGACGAAATAAAAAGATATTAGCAAAGGAGATTGGAGAGTCCCTCAAAACCCATGCATTAAATGGTTGGTTTCTAGATTACTACTACTGGGTAATGGTGGAACTTGAAGAGGTGCAACACTAGACTGGAAGATCATTTTGTCATTTGGGGTGTGTCTAGGAACATGATACTGGTGGCCTTACCACTCTTTCTTTTCTTTCCAGCCATTAGGGGAATAGTTTTGCCTTACCACTTATCCTTACCATGAAGCCCTGCCTTGATACAAGCCTAAGAAAAAGGCCAACCCATCTGAGGCTTAAATCTATGAAACCTTGAGCTATCATGAACCTTTTTGCTTTTTACCATGATTATTCCAGTTATTACGGTAATGGAAAGAAAACGCAGAGAATGACAGACAGTGATCATTGAAATAGAAGAGTATATTGTCCTTCTATTGTTGCTATATATAGCAAATTTTTACAACATAGTGTCTAAAATAATGATTTATTTTCTTACAGTTCTGGATATTAGAATTCTAAAATAAGCATCATGGACTAAAATCAAAGTATCTAATACATTGCATTCTTCTGGAAGTTTTAGGACAAAAATCCCTTTCTTGTCATCTTCCTTTTTTAGAAGCTTCCTGGATTGTTGTTGACTCATGAACCCCTTCATTCTCAAAGGCAGTAAAATCCAGTAGAGTTTTTACCACATGTTATTACTCTGATCTCAACACGTCTACCTTACTCTTCTACATTTTATGATATTGATTGTAAAATGTCCCCGGAATATCTCCTGTGCTAGGCAATGTAGCAATGTTCAGAGGTGAAAAGACTGGATTATGAGAGCTCTAAGTGAATTAATGGGTTCATTGTATTGAATGACTGCTGGGGAATAACTGCAAGCAGGTAGGACCTCCGTCAGTGACCTACTACTGTGGAAGTGGGTCCATGAGGATGTAGCCTTGACTATATTTGTCCATGGCCCCTTCTTCTCTCTCAGATTTCAAGCTACCATCAGCTAAGCTGCTTTCTTCTGCCACTCCTTTCACCATGGAGTTCCCCTACCCTTGGACCTAGAGCAATGGAGCGAGCTGACCATGAATGGAACCTCTCAAACCATGAGCCCCAAATAAACTTTGCCTTCTCTAAGTTTTCCTTGTCAGGTATTTTGGCTGCAGTAATGAAAAGCTGACTAACACACACATGAGAAGAATTATTGTTATTAGCCCAGGATAATACCCCTACTTTAATGTCCACTTATTAGCAAAATTCACTCCATTTACAAATAATTTTCCTTTGCATGTCACGTAACATGTTCCCAAATTCTGAGAACGAGGACATGGGAATTTTCAGGTGACTATTTTAGGGCTAACCAGAGAGGGAATTTGGAGATTTAACCTAACTACTACAAAGAAGAGAAACTGATCCAGCGTGGTTGATTCTTGCTAAAGGCCTAATTAAGTTAAGTATGTCCCCTGCTGATGGTTCAATTAGGTTAAGGAATGAAAATTGAGCACTGAATTCAGCATTTAAGAAGAAATTGGTATTCATGACAAAAGCCCGTCTTCTGTGCTGGTTAGGAAGAAAGTCTGGTGCAACTGATGCAGGCAGCATTGTAAGAGAGGACATAGAACAAGTCCTGCCAATTCTTCAAATATTTATTAGAAGTTAGTGATGTATCAGTAATGATGAAATATACTTTTAATCTTCACAAAAACTACATTTACTAAAAAATGCTCCCTTTTGTCATTCACATGTCTTTGTAGCATTATATAAAAGTATTGATCATGTTTTTATTGAGTTTCATCACTAATAAAATTTTAAATATGTAACAAAATAGTATAAGGAGTGTTACATTGATGTTAAAACATTTCAAATAATATTATGATGGTTCAGATGTGGTTCTGCATATTTCTTGGTCTATTATAGTAAGAGTGAGACTGAAGTATTAAGCTTTCCTCTTTTGTGAAGAGGTGGAATTCTATAAATAGGTATATTTTCTTTATGATAGAGTATTAAGAAATGATCAAACATATCTGCATATTTTAAAGATTACTTAGGACAAGATTTTATTAAAAACAAAGAGGGAATGTTTCTGATAGCTCTATAAAAATGTAGAATAATTTTAGCATTTTATGAGATTTATTTTGTTGAATATTTATCATTTATAAACCATTCTTTCTGAGACCTATTCTAAAATCATTTTTAGCAATTGATGATATATGCCTTCTATAATATACCTAAAGAGCTCAGTTTTATTTTTCTTATTTGTAAAAGAATAGTAAATATTGATTTATCATTCTGTGTTTTATTCCTATAAAACTAAGCCTAACATATAAATTATGAGAAGATGAGAAAAGTTTTATTACTATTTTATTTTAAAAGGGCAAGCAGAAATTTCATGACTTTTTAAAATACATGCAGAATATCAAACCCAGGGCCTGTGTATGCTAGGCAAATGCTTTACCACTATGCTATGTTGACAGCCCAGGAAATTCAGATGACATTGTTCCAATGTAACTGGAGAAATAGGAAGATTATTTTTCTTGTTGATTTAGGTATTGCTTTCTAACAATCTCATAAATATTTTCACTAGGTCATTGCTAAAAATGTCACACAGAAAAATGTATTAATTGTTTTTTTAAATAAAAATTTTAAAAATTAATTTATTATAAAAGGACAAATAAGTAAATGGAATTATTACTTTAAACAGAAGTAATTTTTGAATGTCAATAACTTATTTGAATAGGTATACATAAATACTCTTACAAGTACATACTTTTTCCTATGGGTAGAAGAATATTAGGCTGTAAGATGTATATATTTTTATGTTCCTGACTAGTCAACCTGGCTACTGTATATAGAAGTGTTCTTTTTTTGTAAAAATTAGATCTTTTATGTATACTTTTATGTATATTAGTGTTTTCCAGATAATCTGAGTTGACAGAGTACGTGTGTGTGTGTGTGTGTGTGTGTGTGTGTGTGTAAGTAGGCAGGTAAATAGATTGATGATAGATTTATTGTAATGAATTGGCTCATGCTATTATAGATGCTGAGATCTACAGTTGGCAAACTGTAGACTCCCAAGAGGAGAAGGTATAATTTCAGTTTAAAGATAAGCGCACTCAACACTCTCAAGAAAAACCAATGTCACAGTTTGAACACAAAGGTAGGAAAATATGGACATTATAATGAAATGAGGCATTAGTTGTAATTGCCTTTGTATTACTGGGAAGACACTATAAGGTTTTGTTATTTTGTTTTGTTTTTGTTCTACTCAACTTTCAAGTTATTTGATGACAACTATTTACATTAGGAAGGGCAATCTACATTGGTCAACCAACTCAAATGTTAATCTTCTTCCAAAACACCCTCATAACCAAACCAAGGATAATGTTTGAATCAAAATTTGTGTACCCATGTCTCAATTGAATTGACATACAAAATTAACCATCACAGATTATGTTAAAAATATTCAAACATTCTGCATGTGCCATATTACACCATATAGCAGTAAACAAAGGAGAAGAAACAATCCTCCTTTCATGCCTCATCCATTTTATGAAAAGAATGAATTTTGAGCACAAACTTTAAATATACCCATATTTGTATAATAGGATCTATTTAGTTATGTGGATTTTAGTAGGTTTTTAATTCTGAAGCTAAATTTAATATTCATAAGGAGCTCGTATAAGATTGAATTCATACCATTTTTCATTAACATTTATTTCTATGTTTGAATATCATGGTTAAGCTGATTGAAAATTTGGTAAAAACAAGTTATAACACATTTATAATTCTTTGAAATGAACATTGAGACATTATTGAAATTGAAAGGTCTTTTTAACTTTTATATTCATCTCACCACAATTATACATTTGTAATCACAAAATATAAATTTAGGATCCACAAAATTTACACATGGAACACTTAACTGTTAGTTTGTAGTGAAAATTCACATACATGTCTTTAATATATAAATATCAAATATAAATCATATTATGCATTGTTACATAAAGTAGTATTTTTAAAGTGTAAAATTTTTATCCCCTTTACTTTGAGTTTCTTTGAATTGTCCAATGAATTATTTGCTTATTATTATCTCCTAATACTGTAAATAATGTAAAATCAATATTGATATGAACTTTTAGTCTATATTACATCATTTATATACTTCACAAACTCGTATGCATGCAGTTGTCATGGAACTAGCCAGAAATTTTCATAGAATGTATAAATAACCAATATTAGAAATTATTTTCTATCTCTGGACATACTAATAGTATACAATATACTTCCCTATCAAAAATGATTTAAAGATCTTTCTGCCATATTTTAATACTAATAGACTTAATTGAATACTTTAGGAATTACAGCAAGAATCTGCATTTATCCCCATCAATTCTCAGTTAGATTTATAGTAGAAACCCTGAAGGACTCTGTGTTCTTAATTACTCTCCCATCTTTCCAGATACAGAAATCCCCTGGTGATGAACAACTGGAGACAAATCCATCATTAATACACTCTTAAAATTGATAATAATTTTCAATGATCTTTCCAGGAACCCAAGTCTAGGTACATGTTACAAAGACTGTGTAAGTATAATATTTCAGAAATAACCTCAATTTAAAAGGTAAATATTAAAATAATCAACTAATTGGCATAATAAGCAATTCTTATTAGGAAACTCATCAGTAAACCAAAAGGAACACTTTTTTCTTAAAATTTCCAAACAAATATTTTTTATCACTGTTATTTTAAAATATATTTTTGAAAGATCGCAATAGTAAACCTAAATTTTCCTTTAGAAATCAACTTTTAAACATACATAAGATTGTTTTAAATGAACACTTTCATATTAAATTTGCTGATAAACATTTATGTATTTATGAAGTCTTAACCTGGCTGTATTGTCCTCATCCTAATTCCACTAATTTTTTAAAGGAGTGGGTAACTGGGGGTTGAACTCAAGGGAACTTGACCACTGAGCCACATCCCCAGTCCTATTTAGAGACAGACTCGTTAGCATTTTGCTTTTACTGAGGCTGGCTTTGAATTCACAATCCTCCTGTCTCAGCCTCCTGAGCTGCTGGCATTACAGGCATGTGCCACAACACCCAGCCAATTCCTCTCTCTAATTTTATTTCCAGAAAGATTTTGAAACATGAAAATCCAAGAACCCTCTAAAATCCTAAAAATTATAAGATTGCAGTAGATTTAATATTATTCATTATTCAAGATAACCGAGTACTTATGTACCACTTAAATCAATTTTTTTCTTTAACAGTCATTGCTGTATACCTTTAGCTCTCTTGCTTGTATTGTACACAGTGTTATTTTAATCTTTCATAATCTACTTGTAATTTATGTTTTATCAATTGTTATGAACATCAATTTAACAAATAGTGGTTATTTATGAGTTCATTGAAATATTTTTCAGGGTTTCTGGTGTTTCAAATGTATTCAAATATTGTAAAATATGTGTGTAATGCTAAGTGTTCTCACAATAGTGAGGAGAAAAGATAAGGGTGTTGGCTATAATGGGCTCCCATTCCTTCATGATCAAAGTAGACACTCTGTTTTTGGTAATGCTCTTTTGGTTTCCAATATATCACTGATACATTTATTTTATAAATTTCATAATTCCACCTCTTTATTATGTTTTAACTGCTTTCTCCTTCTGTGTCACAAACCTGATAAGTTAAATGTCATTAGATTTTATAATTTCTTAGGTAATACTCCTTCCTGTTAATCAGGATACTTCTATTTCAAATAGAAAACAACTAAACCACCTAAATTTTAACAAAAAGAGAGTGGAGGAGAATTGAATTAAATAACTTTAAATAGGCAAATCATTAAGACACAAAGAAGCTTGATATCCAATGCAATCAGAAAAAGATTACAGACAGGACATACCCATCTATTAATGACTGAATAAGATTAACTTGATTCTTTGTAAAGGCATTGTAAGTAATGCATATTATACAAAATAATAGCACCAAGAAAGCACTGGACAGGCTTGGGTGATTCAGAAGAGTTATACAAGGTAGGTGTCAATTTTGTTTGGATGTTATTTGGAAGTCAAGTACAGTACAGTCTACAAGGTAATGGAAACAAAGTCATTGTGGCCTTTCATATCAGAGAACTGAAAATAGGGAGTCAATCGTTACTGCAAACATGGGGATGTATGAGAAGCAAAGTTGTAGAAAAGGGAATTCCAAATTCTGTGAATCAAACCTCTCTCTGATCCCTGAACTAGCCGTGTAGAATACAGAAAAAGAAATTGTTAGCTGTCTGAAATGAGATAGTAGTTGCAACCAATGCTCAGTCTAAAAGTACCTGATCCACGAGAAGACAGGTCAATGGAAAACATTTTCAAATGGAAAAAGGGAAACTGGAACCAATCAATATGTTTAAGATAATATAGGTAGGGCTGGGGATGTGGCTCAAGCAGTAACGTGCTCACCTGGCATGCATGGGGCACTGGGTTCAATCCTCAGCACCGCATAAATAAAAAATAAAGACATTGTGTCCACCGAAAGCTGAAAAATATTAAAAAATAATATTTTAAATATTAAAAAATTCTCTCTTAAAAAACATATAACAAACATATGTTGAGTAGCTATATTACTAACTTAAAGGAAGATTAATATAATATTCTATTAACTAAGGGAAAGATAAGAATTCTAAATAGACATGTTGTTGTTGTTGTTGTTATTATTATTATTATTATTATTATTATTATTTTTTGGTGCTAGAGACAGAACCAAGCTTTGTACATGGTAGACAAATGCACTTACTACCAATTTAGCTACATCCCAGCCCACAGATATAGATATTATATGAAAGCAAAGGTAAATTAAACAATTAAAGATTACAATAAAAAAAGATCTGATGTACTTAACAAGTTAATATTAAAGGCAAAGAAAATAGCAAATAACCTTGAAGGTAGAGCAAAAAAAATTACATACACACATATATGTATATATATACATATATGTGTGTGTGTGTGTATTTAATTAATACTTTGAAAATATAACTTGAAGCATTTTTTGTATTCTGTTAGATAATTTCTTAGTTGGCGATCATAAAATTTCATCAGGTTTTTGTTGTTGTTTTGATCTGGTTATTTGTTGTTTCTTTTCTGAAAGGGGTCAGGATCAAACACAGGGCCTTGCACATGCTAGGTAAGTGTTCTACCAGTGAGTAACATCACCAGCCCAATTTGATCATTTTTTTTTTTTACTTTTCCTTACAGCTTTTATTAAATGTCTCTGTTTATATGTATATATTATGTAGATATATGTACATGTATTGATATATACTCACTCAGATTTTACCATAATTAATCAACTAAAAAATACAACTTATGACAGAAATTTAAGTCTAAAAAGGTGGACAACTTTTGTAATTACATCACAGTTTGTCATTGGTTCTCCTTGTCATGTGTAACATCTGAGGGTCAGATATCCATCATCTGCTTTTAACATCCATCTTCTTTTAACACTTCAAAACATAACACTGAAGCTGTGCCATTCTGCAGATGCCATGTGGAGCAGTATTTCCAATGTGAGAATATCTTTTACTTATTTTTATAAAAAAATAGTATATATATATATATATATATATATATATATAATATTTCAAAATTAGATGTCTGCTAAAGTAGTTTCTTATTAGTTGATCAGTCTTAATCATTTATAAATATGGGCTGATTCTTGTTAACAATGTATATGATCAAGGTATAAACACTACTGTAATTCTTTACTGAAAAAGCTATTTTCCACTTCTGTATATATTAGTCATTGATGGATTTACATGCAAACTTTTTACATCCATTATTCTAAGTCAACTTTTAAGTTGGGTTTGTGAAGCTGTTTTTTTTTTTTTTTTACCTCTAGTTCTAGTTGTTTTCTTTTGCATTTCTTTGCTGCCTTCTACAGAGAAATACTTTTTAACAGAGGTAAATTTTTAAGTTATAAGGTATCTTGGAGGGTTGCTAGGAGCAATAGTAATATGCTTGAGAAAGAGACAGAGAGAGACTAAAAATCAACTGAAAAGACTGTCCAAGAAGTAGCTGCGATGAATAAAATGTCAGAGGAATTTGAGAAGCTACAGTGGCAGAATCAATACCAACAGTTGTCAGAAAACCATTTAAGTATAGATATGTTTCTATTTGAGAGTATCAGCACAAACTACTTCATACTTCATTAGCAGGATTTAAAGTGTATACAATTATTCTGGTTTGGGGAAAAAAATGACTTCTTCTGTAATCCACTTGTCTGTAAAACTGATAGAGATGGGATGCTAAAGGAAGGAATAAATGAGATGAAAGATATTGGACATGAAAAAGACACATCAAAAACTGAATTATATTTTGCATTAATAGATTATCTTTCAATGTGGATCACACAACTGAGAAAGAATAAGCTGTAAAGGACTCTCAGAACAATTGACAATTTGGTAGTTTTGAAGTACAAAATATATTATTTAAAGGAATGAACACACAAGAGAGTAAAAAGAGTACTATATGTCAATAATAAAAAAATTATTTCTAAAAATCCAAATTTTATCTTTTGCCAAATCTGAATTTCATGTGCTGTCCAAGAAGCAGAAAACTGGAAAAAGTATCACTTCTACAGAAACAACAGCACAAAACAAGATAATCCAAAAAGTAACCCCTGAAAGGTCTGTGGATAGAGAACAATGAATGGAATGGCCTAAAACTTAAAGAAAGACATATACATACAAGGAGACCCAGACCCCAACAACTGGTTCAGAAATGATGAATGGTAAGGAAAATAATATTGCCATGCAAGTGAGTAAGAAAGCTTCAGTTACAATTTCAAACTCATTTCTAAAGACTGGTTATGGCTTAGATTTAGAGCTACAAACACATTGGAGATTTTGTACCCTCATTTGGATTTCTCATAATGAAATATCATGAGGCACACAAAAAGGAAGTTTGAAATGTGAGAAAGTGATATAAAGCTACCTTCATGATATGGACCTAGAAGAAGGTAACAGCAGCCACAAGGAAGGAAGCACAAAGCTCATCTCTGTATTTAGTACAAAAGCCTAAAATTGGAAGTGTAACAGCAATAACCCTTGCAGATCACTATGAGCAGTGTAAATTCATTGAAATTCATATATATATATATATATATATATATATATATATATATATATATATATTCATTCATTCTGCAGGGCTGGCCATTTGTAGGCATATATATATAATTTACTTTAGCCAAGTAGTGGGTGGTGAGGATATTTTCTATTTCTCTCAGCATCCTTAGCTTTCATTATACCATATATTGTTGGCTCATAAATGAGCTTTTCTCATTGATTCTGAATTTTCTTCAAAAAGGTAGCATTCACTGAGTAAGAGCAAAAACCATTCATGACTTGGAGAGGAACAATACTATAAAGAAAAACATTCTCTGGGGAAAAGATGCATGGAAAAGTCCTAGATTAGAGTATGGAATATGTACATTTTGGGAAAACATCAGCAAATAAGCTCATGCTTTAATCAGAAGAACATTAAAGGATATTGAAACTAGTGTTATACTCATACTAACCATAACAAAAGCAAAATCAAAGAACAGATCTACTACAGACTAGAATAATACAATCCTTTATATTACTGTTCTAGCAACAAGAGAGGTGTAGATATGTGAAACTATAGACATAATTTATTCCAGCTTCAAGTGTTCTCTGAAATATTTAGTGTTCAAATACTGTGTGTGTGTGTGTGTGTGTGTGTATATATATATATATATATATATATATATATATAAACAGAAAACAAGATAAAAATCATTGTAAAAATGAAAAGCAGTAAAAAAAAAAAAAACACAAAGATGAACTAGATGTTGGAATCCTCAACTGGGTATTTTAAATAACAATACTTAATAAGTTACAAGATCTAATAAAAAATTTGGATGACCTACATGAACAGATGTGTAATTTCAAAAATCAAATAAAATATGTAAGGAAAAGGCCAAATAAAAAATGCTAGAAATTGAAAATACAGTAATAGAAATGAAGAATGATTCAGTCAGACTCATAAATAAACTTGATAGTGCCTATAAAATTCACCAAAATAAAATAAAAAAAGAAAAGTAGTGATTTGAAAAAAGTATAAAACAAAGATTCAAGGAGTTATTTAAATTTTTAAATGATGTGACAAAGTCTGGTAAAGAAGATAGAGAAAAATTCTCAAATATTTGGAAAGATAATGGTTGAAATTTATCCAAAATTAGTGTGATTTCAAATCACACATCCAAAAAATACCCATTAAGCCCAAAGAGCATACACAGCAAAAGAAGAAAATAAGGAAGAAAAAACATGAAGCTACATCATAGTCTAATTGGTGGGTGTCAAATTAAAGATAGGAAGTAATCATTAAGTGAAAGAGGAGGGGAAGAGAGACTAATGTCATCCAAAATAGCAAAGATATGAAACATAGTAGACTTCATGTGAAAGAATATGCAAGAAAACAGACCCTGGAATGCTATCCTTAAAAAAACAATGGGTGGGGGAGACAACAACAAAACCATTGAAAAAACAAAACCAGCAACAGCCATAGAAACAAAGCATCCAATTCAGATTTCCCCATATGGTGGAAAAACACTAAATAGTAAAAATGTGAAAAAAAAGCAATAAATGTTTTTATTTTGTTAGCAAATCTTCATTGTAGAAAATGTTTTATTGTGAAAGTTCTTTTGTAAGGGTAAAATTTCTAAGCTGATTCTAAGCTGCAAAAGTCTGAGTTAAAGTGTAAAAAACTAGGGCATTGTAAAGCTTCTAGATTACAAGGCCTGGGCTAAAAGGTAAAAGCCTATTGTTACAATTCCTCTGCTATCCCCGGAACCTGTAAGTTGTTAGGACAATGCAGGAGCTGCTCAGTAAATATCTCCATTGATTCCCTGGTTGTTTAATAGCTAAGGGCTCCAGGTAGCATGGCACGTAGGCATCCAGGCCCCAGAACCAATCAGTTTGAATGTGTACCCCACTTAGAAGTGACCAATCACCCCTACCCAAACTGTTCCCTCCAATGAATGGACTAATCATGTATCAGAATTGTTGTTCAATTTCCCCGCGCCTCATGATGATTTGTTCTGATGTATGCAAAGCCCACCGCCCTCTCCAAAAAGTGTACTTAAGCTCTGCTTGACCTCTGCTCTGGGCTCTGGGCTGCTCTCCCTTCTTGAGTGAGCACAGAGTCCCAACGCGTTGGAACGGACCCCCCTAATAAAATCCCCCTTGCCTTTGCATGAAGCTAGTCTCGTGTGGTCTTTCCTTCTCCGACGTTTCGCCGGACCCTTACACTTTAAGTAGAATATCATTCCTACCCCAAAATTGTTCTCTATAACTAATGAACTCCATAGAAGTGGTTAAATGAGACATACATTCATGTGTAATTTTTCTAAACAATAGTTAGTTGACCTTCTAAAGCAAATGTAATAACAATGTAGTTTAAGGATAGTACACAAATTATTCAAGTATTTGAAAACAATTGTAGAGAGAATGAAATGTCTGGACACTACTGATAATGTGCTTTTATAATATTCTCATACACATAAATCAGCATATTATTTGAATCTATACTTCAATTAATTAAAATTGTAAAGTATAAGTTCAAAGAAAAAAGAAAAGCATAGCTGAGTCATGGTGCTTTTATAATATTCTCATACACATAAATCAGCATATTATTTGAATCTATACTTCAATTAATTAAAATTGTAAAGTATAAGTTCAAAGAAAAAAGAAAAGCATAGCTGAGCATGGTGGCACACACCAATAACTTCAGATACTCTGAGGCAGGAGAATCTCAAGGTCAAGATCAGCCTGGACAATTGAGTGAGATCTGTCTCAGGAAAAAAAAAAAAAACTGTAAGATAAATCAAAATTCATTTGCCCATTCCCAGTTTAGGAATTATTAACTTTATTAAGTGTCTAATTATCATGAACCCTGAGTATCCACAGGGACAACTAGAAATCTTTTATTAAGAGCAGGAGTGAAGATGAAAATGAATATCTATAGGGGTATTTAAAAGTCAAAATCAATATAATGTACACTTGCCACTTTATCACAAAACATAGATATATGTCCTCAAATATTTGAAAATAGGTCACATAGTAATATTTTGTCATTTTACAGAGTAGGTCCTTACATATCATCTTGGATAGAGTTCATCCTAAATAAATACATTCTAAATTAATGTCTTTAAAGTACAACATTAAGAACAGGAAAGGGGAAAATATAGCCACTATGTGTGTAATATATTAAGCTGAATATAAAAATATAGTCTAAAAAGTGTTATTAATATTATACCACATACTTTGGAAATCAATGCAATTGTTATAAAACCATCATTAGGGATTAGATTTCTGAGGTTAGAAACTAAAGAACAAAGAGAACAACTCACTGGGAACCTCTATTCACATGTAATGAACAAGAAAACTTTGCATACAATAAGATTTTGAGAGGAATGAATGCTAAAACAAAATCCTATCCAAGGACAAGTTGTTGTACGGTTTCTTTTTTCAGTGTTTACCTGCTTTTGTGTTCAATGTACAATAGCACTGAATTGGTAGTAGCAAAAAAGTTATCACATGCATTAACAGCTGATGTGCCTGTGACAAAAATAAGAAACAGCTAATTTTGCATACTCTCAATGCTGCTCACAGTCCTTCTTAATGCTATGATAAATATTTAAATTCACTTTAATCTAAAAGGCAATGTGTAGATATCTCAAATATGACTCGTTTGATGAGCAATTAATCTTTTACGTTAAAATAATACATTTTTTTGTAGCTGCAGTCAAGCTGAAATTTGATACTTGGTAGAAAATACAGTGCTACTTTAATGATTTTTGAAAGAGTTATTATGGTCTTGATTGAAACTATTACCTACTGTGAAAATGAGAAAGGTTTTTAATTAGTTTTATTGAAACTTTAGATAGGAATAAATGATGAAAATCCTTTTTTTTATTTGTGCTGGTATTTATTATTAGGATTTGTTTAATGGAACTCATTATATAACTACTTCCCCTCAATTGGTCAATTTTCAAAGTACATTTTACTGAGATATTCATAGTTATAAAATTTCTACTTTTAAGATGGAAAAATTCCCTTAAATCCAAACAGCAATTAAATAAAATAGGTCAGGCTGATCTTCTACCTTAAGGGAGAGGAACAGCCAAAGTCAAAATATAATGGAAAAAGGAAGGGATGCGACATACAATCAGGGGAATGTGACATGTGCTCATAAAGGTTTCATTAGAAAATTCAAAGTAAAATTCTTGAGATTAGTGCTCAGACACTTACATCATTAACATTTATTAAAACACTAGGTTTTATATTATATTATTTGTATAAATGGGCATATAGCACCAATCATTTTCTATTATCCTTTTTTGTTGTTGTTGTTGTAATGACAAAACTAAGTTGAGTATTTTCAGACATCTTTGCTGGGACCAATAGTTTCTGTTACAAATGTCATAGCATATAGCCTAGGAAGTCCAAAGTGTTACGAAAGAGCATAACTGAACTTAAAAATTCAACACCTCTACCCCAAGAAATAGTATGTTAGTATATGCTAATAAAGGACTTAAAGGAAAACTATTTTAATCTAAGTGTCTATCTCTTGATAATCATCACCATTACATTTTTCCCAGTACACATTTCTTTAGATAGAAGAAGTGATAGACTTTCAAGAATTCTTCTCTTTCTGGAACATCTAGAGAAAAGGAATTATGAGTCCTGCCTGTTTCAAAGTTATCCCAGTGATATACCTAATTCTTGTTTGATTTCTGAATCTTATCAAGCCACTTGGACCACTTTTGATTATGCTGCTCACAAGGTGTATAAGTTGCAGTGAACTTTCTCCATAGTTCTGATACTTCCACCTATCTAATGGCCACACTGGGGGAATTAATTAGAAAAGTCACATTATTTTGTTAATGAATTTAAGTTTCTCTAGGATCCACCATTGATATCTGTGCTAGGCATAGGTTTTAAGTGGAAAGTTGACCACAGTAGACAAATTTAGAAGATGGTTTCATCTAGATGATAGCATAATTTTTCTTCTAGTTGCTTGAGTGTATTCATCTCTGCAATCCCCGGTCTCTTAAGACTACACTGGTGGCCATTCTAACAATTCAGACTTTCTTCTGTATTCCACTCTGAGTAATATAATACAGAAATTCAGACTTAAAAATTTTCTGATTCCTTACTAACTCATAATCTGAGACTTCTCTGTTGAAATTATATATTTATTATAATATTAGTGATATATGTATATATATATATATATATATATAGAGAGAGAGAGATAGAGAGAGAGAGAGAGAGAGAGAGAGAGTGCTTTTTATGTTAACAAAGGGCATGTCTTAATTTGGCTTTTAAAAAACTTAAAAATACAGAATTTTTAGATATCATTCCATCTCCGTTTAACATAGGTGAAAGTCTGTGGGAAAAAGCACCTACCCTGCTATGTAAGACACATGGAAAGAATTACCTGTCTCATACAATGTTTCTGACATTTGAAGAAATAAAATGACAAGCCTAGGTTATCAATAAAATCATAAATGTTAAAAATTAAATTTAGATTAATAATAATAATAATAAATTACTGTAAGTATTTATTTGCTTAACTATTTACTTTCCCTACTTGAACTATAGAAACCTCCCTTGTTTTAGGAATACAAAATGCCTCAAATAAGAAGATATATTAAGAGGATAATGCATCCTTCTTCAGAATCTGATCACATTTCCTCTATTCCAGATCAATAACTAGGGTCAAAGCTTTGTATGAATTTAGTGGGAATGTTCTGGCTTTACCAAGGAAATAGAAGAATTACATAACAAAGAAACTCTAAGACTCTCACAAGTTCATTATAAAATTTCATAATAAAATGAAACTGGGAGAGCAGGATGAGGAGTGCTTCCTAAGGGAACTGCATTAAAGAAAGTGAAATATAAAGTTCAATAAGAGAATTGCTAATATAGGGACACTCTAGAGAGAATTGCTAATATAGGGACACTCTAGCTTGACATAGCATTTACCAACATGTCAAGAATCCCAGGATGTACTCTCAAACTCTTGGGGAGTAGCTCTTGAAAGTTTGATAAAACCAATAATTTACACTAAAGAAATAGAGGTGAGGTGTGAGAGATGTTATGAAAGAAGGAGTTAAAAGACTCAGATAATTTTGCATGCTATTATTTAACACAGGAAAAACTACCAACTTCAACCAAGAAGAGATGAAAATCTCCGATACTAGCAAAATTAATTTATGGATAGTTCAGAGATAATCAGGAGAGCCTAAAATATTCTTTTCCTAAGGAAAAAAGAAAAGAAAGCAAAGCAAAGAAAATAAACTATAGCAATGCAGGAGACATATGTTTCCCTGAGAATGTTAATCTTTTTCTATTACCTGGTAGACACAGGCTGATGGTAGGATGTGGTATTACAGAGTTGGGTTCCCTGGTAGCAATGAGTATGCAAGGATACTGGCAACTTACAGGTCACATGGAAATGGTAACAAATAAAAGTAAGATCGACATGATTATTATCATCGAAAATAGTTTGAGATGATGGAGGTATTGGCTAGCCTGGATCTATGGAGATGGATAATGTATTATAGTATTCCTAGGAACAAGACAGACGGTATTGATTATCCATAATCACAAAAGCTTAAGAATGAGTGAAAAAAACAGTGCTCAGCTTCATGCAAGAACTCTGCTCTAAATGGGCCCAAACTATATTTTCAGGTAACCATACATGAATAAAGGGAACTCTCCAGAGTTTTTGAGAACCCCTGACTACAAGAATAGAGTTGATACTGATTTCTGGGACTTCAAGGGACAGTTATAGCTCAGGGTTTTGTGAGAGTCATGTTTTAAAGGGAATCTTGATGAAGAACTATTTAGTGCATGTTCTAAATCTATGGTCTTTGGCAGTATTTACTGATTATATAATTGGAATTCATATACTTAACTATTAGAAGATCACTCAAGTTTTTCTCCTCACTAAGAGTTAATGCAATAGGAATAATTAAATAAATACCTTAAAACCTGACCCACCATTTCCATTAAAAGAGGAATAAAATTAAAATTGTGGAATCCTATGGGAATAGTTGAAATTAATTCTACCCAAAAACTCTTAACAGATGCCATCATTCCCATTTCACTCATGAGTATGGGCACTTGCACATACAAACACACACACACACACACACACACACACACACACACAAAAAATGCAAAACAGCTCCAACTAGAACACACAGTAGAGCCAACTGCAGATGCTGATCTGGATATGGAAACTTTACGACAGCCAAACAACAGAGTCTTGGTCTCTAGCATGTTCCATTTTCTTGCTAAATGCATTTATTTTTCCATATCCACCAGTGTGTGGAAAACACATACAATTGCATTCACATACATGACCTTCATGGTCTTACCCCAGGTCTAAATTCATAACTTTCTCTATTTCATTACATAGTAAAACAAAATCCCATCTGGAGGTTTTTTTTTTTTTTGTACATGTCATTTGTGTTAGTCAATTTTTCATCACTGTAAAGAAAATATCTGAAAATAACAATGTAAAGGAGCAAAAGGTTTACTTTGGTTCATGGTTCCAGAGGTTTCAGTCTGTTTACAGCTGGCTCCATTGCATTGGACCTGAGATAAGACAGAACATTACAGCAACAGAAGCAGGGAAAGAGCAAAAGAGGTCATGGACAAGACACAGTACCCAATGGCACACCTTCAGTGACTACTTCCTCTTACCATGCTCTATCTGCTTATAGTTTCCCAATTTCCACCTTTTCTCACCAGTTGATCCCAATTATTAATCTATCAAATGGATTAAGCCACTGAAAAAGTTAAAGTGCTCATGATCTAATCATTTATTAAAAGCCTTACCTCTGAATATTGACACACATAAGAGATTGGGAGACATTCTAAATCAAACCATAACATTATTGATCAACCATATTATGCCTGAACCTGATAAGAAAGAAATGACAACTAGTGTGGATGATTTGGTAATACAGATGTTCATATGATGAAAAAAAAAATCCTAACAAAGAATCAAGAACCTTGATGCATTTGTTAAAATTTTAGATATTTTTAGGTCATCCTTTCTAATATAAAAACAAATAATCATACTTTGTACAATATTTAGCACAAAGAAGGTCAATGATCTATAGGTCTTCATATGTGTATTTAGAATCTGATGATTTTGAGAATATTCTTACAATCTGTTTAATGATTACATTAAAAATGAGTTAAGCTCAGATTAAGAAAGGGCTCTGAAACAAGTCTTGCTGATAAGACCATCATTCCTGGTGGCTGGAGGAAAGAGATCACTGGGGGTATTCATCTTTCCTGCAGTCCCAGCCCTCTCCCATTCTCTCCTTCTTTCTGCCTTCTGACCTTACCATGAGCTGAACAGCTTTCCTCCTCTGGGCCCTCCCTTCATGTTATGCTGCCTCTCCTTGGCCCCAGAGCAAATGGAGTTGGCCATCTATAGACTGAGACCTCTGAATCTGTGAGCCACAAAAGCTGTGCCTCCTCTACATTGTTCTTGTCAGGTATTTTGGTAACACCTAATGCATAGCTGACTAAAACAACCCCTAACTGCCTCCTTCAAGGATAAAGTGCCTGTCCAGGAAGAAAGAAACCAAAAAACACATTTTAAAAATGTACATAAAGCCAATTAACATTCCTAAATCATTCCTAAATGCTACTCCACCCCATCACCCTTTGACATAAATGAAAACATTTTTCTTCTTTGTCCTCAGAGCCAATTTGACACTCTCTTGGTGAATGTAGTATCTTCCTATTACGTGACCAAAAATCCCAAAGAGTCTTGCTCTCATGGCAGTTGTGCTTTTATTTGATGCTTCTGATGCAGAGCACAAGAACCTACTGAGCTGATAATAGAAATACTGTCCATAATTAAAACTGGCCAATTGGAAGATTTTGGATTTCCTGTAAGGGAAGTATTCCTATATTGGGAGACCATTTACAGAGAAGAGTCAGACATAAGAAATAATGTTAGATTGAGTGATTTATCTATTTATGTCTTTTGCAGTCCTAGAAAATATGAATCTATAAATATATTTTCCCTTTTCATTTCTAATCTTCTCATATATTACTTGCAAGATGTCATATAATTTTAGTAGAATTATAGAAGGGTTCTAATGGGATTAATTCCTCATAACACAGATGACTAAACTGAAGTCAACAATTCACATAATTCACAGTGACAAGCATGAGAATCCATAGGGAGCGCTGGACTTCAAATAACTTGTTCCCTTGATGTGTTTGTGTTTCAATCATGGAAAGTATGGTGGTTACAAGTTGAATAACTGATATAACGAAGGATAAATAATGTTTCCAAAGCCTAATCATATGAAACTGTCTGTTACATAATATGTAATAAAATGTGATCTGTATTCATATCTATCATTGATTTATCTCCAATGCACGTACTGGTATAGTCCACATTCATACAATGAGATTCAAGAATATTAGAAATTGCACTGACTCCATTATTTTGCATTAGTATACACTGGACATTAGAAATTCAAAGACCTTTAACTCCAGTTACAGAACAGCAAGTGACAAAGCCAGAGTAGTACAGGGTCTTCTGAGATGCAAGTTCAAGTATTTCTCTAGGTAACATGACGGAAAATTTGCTTTGAGTGATTAGGGAATCATTACTATTCAGTACCAAATGTAAGTAGGGAAAGACAGACAAATGCAAACATATATTTCTAAAAATCAGTAAAAGAATTAATAACCTAAAGCACTGAAGACACTTATCTCAAAATTCTGGTTTTCTACAGAAAGTTAGGTAAATGCTATTTAGAAACAATCAATACTTTACGTACATTACATCTGTTTCTTAGGGTCACATGAGTTGGCCCTCACATAGTAAATCTTTTCAATTCTACAAAACTAAAAATGGATGTGATCTTGCATCTCTAATGGCCCACAGCAGCCAAGAGCAAATTAAAGGGAGTACCCCCATGTAGCAGCACTTTGTTCTCAAAGAGTGTCTCAAACAGAACTAAAGAACAGTCACTCAGAGGAACTTTTAAAAGGGTGTTTACAAACATTGAAGACAATTTAGCTTGCATAAACCTAAAAAGTTTAATCTAAAAGGATTAAATTCCTCAGAAGTTCACTAGCTAAATATACATATGATGCAATAGAAAATTATCTGCTTCATTGAACAAGTAGGCATTTCAGTTTACAGAAATGAAAGCAATTGCTACATGAAAACATTTTCTAATATTTCAGGAACTAAAAAAAGCTACCATGCTTTGGTGTCTTTTAAAATTATCTCCTCAGATTAGTTTTATTTAGTAATTTTAGAAAGATAAAATGATAAAAGGTCAGAGTTGGAGTTATTCATAAATTGTTAAGTTAAAATAATTGGATGGATAAGCATTTATTAACATCCTACTCTAAGTAAGACATTAATAATATGGCACAATCTTTAATAATTAAGAGAGAAACGGAGAGAGAAGGGAAAGCATATGGAAATGGTAGGAGACCTTCAAGGATACATAAAATTATAAGAGGTTATGAGGGGCAAGGGGGAGGGAAAAAAAAAAAAGGGAGAGAATTGAACAACAGCAGGGGAGGTAGAGAGGGAAGATGGGAGGGGAGGGGAGGGGAGGGGGGATAGTAGGGGATAGGAAAGGTAGCAGAATACAACAGTCACTAATATGGCATTATGTAAAAATGCGAATATGTAACAGATGAGATTCTGCAATCTGTATTTGGGGTGAAAATGGGAGTTCAAAGCACAATTTGAGTCTAATGTATGAAAGAGGATATATCATGAACTATGTAATGCGATAAATAATCAATAAAAAAAAAAAAAGTGAAAAAAAAAAATAATTAAGAGAACAATAAATTTTTACCCTTATAAAAAAAAGAACAAAAACTTGATCCATCAAAAATATTTTACAAATGTTTATAAAGATGATATCAAGGCCGGACGCAGTGGCGTATACCTGTAATCTCAATGGCTAGGGAAGCTGAGGCAGGAGGATATCAAGTTCAAGACCAGCCTCAACAACAGTGAGGGCACTCAGCAACTCAGTGCCACACTGTCTCTAAATCAAATGCATAATAGAGCTGGGGATGTGTCTAAGTGGTTGAGGGCCTCTGAGTTCAATTCTTGGTCCAAAAATAAAAAGAAGATATTAAATGCAAGAAACCATGACACTTCCAAGATACATACACATAGGCAAGCATGATAATAGAACAGGTTGTCTTTTCTTCATTTAGATCATTTAGACAGAAGGGAAAAAAACAGTCCCAATATCTGGATTGTGGTGTGTTGCTGGACGCCAAATGAACTGGTGAAAGAAGTTAAAGGAAGCAGTGTTACTTTGGAAGACACATAGGTTAGAGAGAGGAGATGGAATGATCAGTATCTTCATAATTGTGGGAATTTGGGAAAGAAGCAAGAATGTCTATAAAGAAATTTAATAAAGTTTCTGATAAGTGTGCTGAGTAAAAAGCCATGTCTTTATAGGAAAACTTCATTAAAATCTACATATCCTTCTTCAGTGCTTCTTATATTTATACTAAGCTATATCCCATGCACATAAACTTTAAATATGACAAAATGCAGAGGCTGAACCAGAGGAACACAGAATTTTATGTGACTTTCTTCATATATTATTCCAAATTTAAAGCTCAAGTGATTCCAGAGATTTTTACTTAGAGTTTATTTTCATCCGAATTTCCAAGAACAACAACAAAAAATTCTCCAATTATTTCCTGAAGAAAATTTTGTATCTTTTGGTCAGTACAAATTTATATTTTATTTTACAACATGAAAGAAATACATAATGATCAATTCTATCATCACCAGAAAAAATAATTTAAAAATGTATTGTAATGTTAGCACTAAAATGTACCTACAAGAAAAATGACCTATTGTTTAAAGGTAAAAAGCAACATGACTTGAAGTAATTTCAGGTAATCAACCTCTATTTGATAATTGTCCCCTTCCTCACACAAAGAGATTTGCATAGTGAAAACAGTATCTTTGTTTTTCTGGAGCTCACTGACTCCCTGCTGTATATCTTCTCCTAAAGTAGCATTTTAGAACAATTAGTGACTGTAGAGATGATTATAATGTCAGAAATGTGGGATTGCGACTTTAGCTAAAGAATAAACAGCAGGAGGAGAAAGGCTATTAGGGAGTAAATATCCTATTTCCAGAGAAGTATGGTTTACAATTAGAAAGAAATGGGAGCAAGAGAGAACAGAAAGCCTCAGTTATAAACATTTATGATTTCTTTTTTACTGTTTTTAGTTTTAGCAGAATAATAGTTCCACAAGGTAAACAGTCCACTAAAAATTAAAAAAAAAATTAGAAGACCCTTATAATTTAAGGAAATTCCCCTTTCTACTGGGAACAAAAGTCAACTTTTTTTTTTTTTTAGAATGCAAAAAATAACAAAGATCAAAGGGGCCAAAAATTACTGAACATGTTTGAAAAACACCACATATGTCTGTAACTATTAAGTTAGAATGGCTAAGCACAGTTCAATTACTTGAATAAAGCAGTATAACTGAACACATGGAAGTCAAACCTACATATCAAGAATCTGGAAATTTCCATCTTGCCTACCTAAATAACATGCATCAAACTGAAGGAGGAATAAGAAGAAGCAAGACCTAACTTGTGCATGTATTTTTTGCTTTTAGATCATTGGTATTTTTAAAAATAATGTTGTAAAAAAATTTAAAAAGGAGGTGGTAGAGATGGACACACATGCTCCCACATGCACATACTCACAGAGTATAAGACAGTCAGCTGAGATGATAGATAATGCTTTTGAATAACTTTACTTAAAACATAACTCCATACTAAAACTTTGTGTCTCTTATTTTCTAAATAAAATCTATCATCCCAGCAATTTAATTGAAAGGATTGAAATATAATCTGAATGACAAGTGGGTTATTAATTTTTTAAAAAGGCAGAAAATAATATTTGAAGTAAATTCCTCATACAGTAATATTTTTGAGTAGCAAGTTTTCAGGAAAAGAACTGGAATTTTAGAAGAGATAGTGAAATATGGAGAGATAATGGCCAAATTAAGCAACCAGTCCTGATTCAGGACTGGATTCAAGTTATTAACCTGTCAGTTGTGCCTAGAGTTGAGAGAATAGGAGAAAATGACTACAAAAACAGTGTGTTATTAGTCAGGATTCCTCAGAAAAAAAGAATCAATAGTGGGTGTGGTCTTTATGTGAAAGCAAGCATATATATTCATATGAATGTGAAAATATACATAAAGATTTTTTTTAGAATTAATAAGTTAATATGTCAAAGTAACAGTGTTACTAGGTTCTTTGGCATAGTTGACATATATAATCTTCCACCAAAATGTGTAGTCTTCTTGGATGTCAAGGAAGGCTTTGGTAGGTAGTAAGCAGATGGAAGATGTCCTAATTATAAACCTCAGTTCTAACAACAGATTTTTATTATGTGTTTATTACAATAATTTGAACAGAGATAGGCATATTCAAAGGAAGATGATAAACTAAGTGTATAAATTACAAACCTATTTACTTAAAGAAAACTTTCTAGATATCTCAAGAAAGTGTTCAATCAGAATAGCAAGACCCCTAAAAGTCATTTTATAAATCAGTTTATACAGAAAATTTATCAAAATCTCAAATAAAAATGTAAGCATTTCCTTAGATTGAATTTTACTTTGTCTGCTTTTCTTAAGTTCAAATAATTATTTATACCCAAAGAACAAAATCAGCATACTATAGTGATGCAGCCACATCGATGTTTAGAGCCGCTCAATTCACAATAGTTAAACTATGGAATCAGCCTAGGTTCCCTTCAACAGATGAATGGTTAAAGGAGATGTTGTACAATTACACAATGGACTACTACTTAGCCATAAAGACAAAAGAAATTATGACATTTGCAGGTAAATGAATGGAATTGGAGACTATTATGCTAAGTGAAATAATCCAATCCCCCCAAACCAAAGGCCAAAATATCCTCTCTGATATGTGTATGTTACATCACAATAAGGATGTGGGTAGGGAACTTTAGAAGTAGTCTGGATTACAACCAGGAATAAAGAGAAGAGAGGGGAATGGGAATAGGAATGAAAGTAGAACTGATTGGACATTACTTTCTTATGTGCATGTATGAATACATGACCAATGTAATTCCACATCATGTACAACTGGAAGAATGAGAAGTTATACTCCTTATATGTATAATATGTCAAAATTCATGTATAACTAATAAGAACAAATTGAAAAATTATTATTTAAAAAGTAGATTTAGTCATATCCATATGCTGTATTACTTAAAAATGAATGTGTATTGATGTTTTCTTTAAAAGCAGATATATTATAGCTTTTCAATGAAGAAACACCAATCTAATGTCTAAGACTTATTTGAAGTACAGTGATATCAGGAGAACATCTATTGTACTTCAAATCAATTTACATGATAAATCACTGAAGCTGGGAACTAGACATAATTATGGAATCCAGGGATAGTAATAATAAGGTAAGTACATTAAAATATGTTATTCTTTCATGAAATTTTTATTTTACAATATTTTTCTTAAGCTAAAACATTCTCTTTTCTAATACACATAATAAACATTTAGCTTTCTAGCCATGCTGAAATTATGTACTACCATCATCACTATAATTTTAACTCATAAAACATTATCTAATTCATAAAAAAATTGTCACCCTGATATAAGTTATCTAGCCATAAAAATCATAACATTCTGCACTGATATGGAACTCCTCTAAGAACTCAGAAAGTTTAGGTGATAAGCTAATTGAACAACCAGAGGATTAGATCCTTATTATATATAAAGCATTTAATAATGTTCTCATTACTTTTCAAGGACAGTGGTCTTTACTTGTATCAGTAACATTATGTTTTGATATCATCTATTTTGTTATGTGGAATTTGCCAGGTTAAAATATCTCAATTGGTTCATTATATTTCCATAAAATAGCTTATTTTCCAATAAAGTATATATAAGTCTTGCTTCCAGATTTTAGACAGAACATTCAATACCAGAATTTTATTTTTATCTATGATCATAAGACTGTAGTAGGCAGTTACATATGCTGCAGATAGTTGAAAATGGACAGGAGGGAGTTTTTAACGACATAGTGTGAGCTCTCATAAGAGTTATGGTCCATAGGACCAGTTTATTTTCATGAGAAATAGATTGGAAGTGAAGTCGAATCAGTCATTATGAGTTACTCAGAATGGACTACTTTAATGGGAAAATAAATCCCTGCTCAAGTCACAGGATAAGTTGGCTTTTGTGCATGGTTACTTGACATTAACATTGTGTTCCAGCCTGACTCAGAGACTGTCTATCTTTAAAAAGATGATTCGATGGATATAATTCAACTCATTGTGCCACTTGTTCCCTACTGGTTCCATTTATAGCTTTTATCTTTGCTCCTGGAGACCTTTGACTTCAGAAAGTACTCTGAAAAAAAGCACAAAGGTTCTAAGAGAGATAATTCATAACCTCTACCAACAAAATCAGGTTAAAGTGGAGTCATCAGAAAATGAAATAAGTTGGTAAAATCAACACAGGGAATCAGCCACCAGTAAATAAATCAATAGGTTCTGTTATGTTTATATTTTTCAAAAAAATAATGGTAAGTTGAATTATAAAAACATATAAAGTAACATGCAAACTATTCCGGTATTAACTAGAATATTTAATCATTATTGAGAAGCCACAATATTGCAAACACTGTCCACAAACCAGAGTAAGACATTTTTTATATTTTGTTTGGACATTATAATTACATCTATTTCATATAATTTCATATTATTCTAATTAATTCAGAATTATAAGAATTTAAAATCTTTCTCAATGTTTAAATTGCTTTCATAAAATAGCAGAGGCAGACTTCCATTCATGCATTTAATTGGCAATAGGAGATTTCCTACTATGTATCAGGAAGGTTGCTAGATTACTAACAAAATAGTGAGCAGAACAAATTCACTTCCCACTGCTTGGGGGCTTTTATCTAATGGGGTACACCAGCATTTGGAAAAACACACAACAATAAATACATAAACAGAGATATAGTGTAAAATGGATAGCAGAAGAGCAGGGTAGACTCAGGGAGACCAGTATGAGGAGGACAAAGAGGCCAGCAATAGAAATAGAAGAGAAAAAATCTAAAATCATCAGTGCTAAAACATTGTCTATCATTGATGAAGGAAAGGAATGGATCCAGGATGTCTTCTATCTGCCCAGCTTGTACCGGAGAATGACTAATTCTTGTTTAAGAATTCTTATATTTTCAGGGTTTTCCTTTCATGGAGATAATCAGAATTTCATTTTAGAAACATAAGATGGTGTAGAGATATTAAGGTGGACATATCTGGTAGCTAGTTATTTGTACTCTGTGGGCTGGGTGTGTGGGAAGAGGTATTATGAAACACATAACTGTGGATGTTTCTGTCCAGTAAAGATCATTGAAACTCTGGGGATGAATAATTTTCTCAAAAGATAAGACAGAATGGAGTGATACCACTGAATATTAATGTATAGATGCAGCCTAAGGACTGAAAGGTATTTACATTTGAATAAATGTAAATAGTTTTTAAGGGGAAAGCACCATATTCAGATTATCTGTTGCAGAAGAGAAGCAGGATATGAAAAAGTACTTCTCTCTGATGTAAAAGTGGTAGGCCCATTCATTCTGCTTCTGAAACTAAAATATTGATAGAAAAAAAATATGTGTCCCAACATACCATGTTTGGAACTTTCCAGATCTCATAGTATCTTTTACCATTTGACATATGGTATAATTTGCTTAAATAAATATATATATATATTTTTTTTTTCTTTTTTATATTAATATAAGTTCCAAAATGACAACTTTTTTTCCAATTTTTAAAAAATACATCATAAAGGTTGAACAATTTCATTCATATAATAGGAAGGTAATTATTGAAGGAAAGGGCATATTGGAATGAATAAATTGGAGGAAGTGAATGATATGTGCACAGACATTTAAGGTATTAGGTAAATTGTTGAAGAAGCTTTGAATTGTATCTGGGAACAAATTATTATAAAGCTTTATAGATTCATTTGTATTTAAAAACTATAGTCCACATAATTGGAAACCACTAAAATGTGAAAAAAAAGATAAAATAAGAGTAATATTCTAAAATGATATTTCTGGCAATAGTAGGAAAATTTCAGTGCATTGTAGTAAAATAGTGATAAATATAATTTAGAGATGTGTCTTATCTCCACAAATATTTGTGAAGGTAATAGCAACTTGAGGGATTTTACATCAAATCCTTGTGATCCTGATGAAGTAATTAATGGGCACATAACACACCTAGAATCAGGAAGCAACTCAGAATTATGGAAAAATAAGGCTTGCGTATATATGTATGTGCCTATGGGTATTTTAATGTGCCATACAAAAGCTTTAGGAATTAAACACTGTTAACATACTTTTTATTGATTCCAAATGCAAAATCCTAGCTTTTTGCAATCTATCCTGCTTCTTTATTCTACCAAAATGCAGCTTGTGAGGAAAGGAATCCAGGACTTCCTTTTACCACACTCTCAAACAGATGAGCAATGATTTACCTACAACTGTCATTTGCACTCTTTTTTCTATCCTGCACACTTGCATTCAGAGCATCCAGCTCTTAATGTTAGGAAAAATCCTCTCAAACTTTCTTTAATTCTGAAAAGACAAGAAAATGAATGGAGAAAATTGTACTGCCTTTCTACAATCAACAGAAGTGATTTTTGGCATTTACTGGTTTTTATAGAATCTAACCTTATCCAGTGGGGAATAGTTTTTGTGTTCAATTTAAATTTTTCTTCTGTGTTATCAATTTAAATAGGATCCCTGTCACATTGGCTGAAAGCACGTAGTACTACAAAATCCAGTTCTGTAGTGTACTGAGCTTAAATTACTTAATGAGAACTTAAAATGCTTAGCTGGATGCTTGATTATAAAATAATGGTGAAAAAAGTAGATGCTAAATACTGGACATAAGCTAGTATACAGATAATACAGTGTCTTAAGCCCACAGAAATAAATATTACAGGCCAAAGCAAGTGACAGTGCACGTACACTAACCTTACCCACTCACATCAAATACCCCTCCAACTTCTTCAAATTTTAGCATGTAGCAAATAAAAGTGACCTTGGAGTTTTTCTTGTAGGTTGTCACAGCGATTCCCCCATTTCATGATTCCCGTGCTCCTTTTTCTTACTTTGAATTTTCCTTATGTAGCATTCTGCCTAATTCTATGTGTACACTGCATGAGCTAGATGTGAAGGTAGATACAGGGTGACTTTTGGAGTCACATCAAGTGTATTAGAACTTCCCATATACTTATTTTCTGTACACTTCAGTTTTCTTGCTTTGAAAATATAGGTATTTATTGAGTAGGGTGATTCTGAGGAATGAATCAGATAATACATGAAGGGCAGTTAACCAACTGGTGGTAAATCTGCAAAATGGAAGTCCATCCATTCTTAGCTAGAATATTAGTTATAAAATAATGTTGATACAAACAGACACTGGAAACAAGCCACGATATGTATAATATAGTCTCTTATGCCAAATGATAAATCTTCCAAGATATCCTAGCCAAAATCAAATGATTCATCATGCTATCTTTAGTGAAGGTACATTTGCTATATTTACAATTAGTATATCTAGTACTCATTTTCAAAAATACTACCTTGCAAATTTATCACTAAACAGAAGTGAATATGTGATATACAACTATGATTCGGAGTGAAGGATTCAGATAACACTTTTGTTTGCTATTTACTTATTCATTCTTTCTAGAAAATGTGTTTTCCTATGTGGTCTATCTTTAAGTATATTTATACCTTACTGTAAGAAATATTCTTCATTGGGTTTGCTATATTGCTTGCAATTCCTCCCATTGTGTAGGTATATGCATTTCTCCAGGAACACCTGAAAATAAAATTGTAATATGTTCTATGCAATAGATAGAATATCTTAAAATTCAATGTGTTCATTGGTTTTCAGGCAAAAAGCAAGGGACTAATAAGGACTAATAATAAATTAAACAATTTTTGATGAGAAGAAAAGAATAACAAAGAGAAGGAGATAACATTGAGCAGCGTTTCTAGTTCTGGAGGCCAAAATCACACAAAAAAATTTGGAGGATGAAATTCAGAGCTTCACAGTTTGCCTCTAAATCCATAGCACACATTTCAAGAATGTCAGATTGAAAGAATTTAAACAATACCAAATAAATAGTGTCTAGAAATAAATTCAATGTTTATTAATATCTCTATCACTTTTATTAAGAGATAATTAGTAAATGATTGTTAGAAGGACTTCATTACCAGTTATTTATGATGCACACGGTAAAAAGTTCTATTTTGATTATTGCATAATATTATTAGGTATGGAGTGGCTGACATGAAATCTATTTCAATCTTTTCATTTAAAAACATGTATAAAGAGCTGGGGCTACAGCTCAATGATAAAGCGCCTGCTTCACACATGTGAGGCACTGGGTTTTATCCTCAGCACCACATAAAATACATACATAAATAAATAAAGATATTGTGCCCATCTACAACTAAAAAAATTTTTACAAATGTATAAAAATAAATAATTTATGACTTTATCTCGAAGAATTAGAGCATTCCATGAAGATTAATTTCATTGTATACTCAATTACAGTTATGAACCTTATAACTACATTTTTGTCTTTTTTGCCTGGACCAAGTAGATTTTAAATTTTGTATCATATGTATTATAAATCTTTATCCCACTCAGAAATAGCTCATTATAAATAAAATTTAAAATTTAAAAGACAAAGAATTTGAATATTCTGTAATATAAACATATTTTTAAAAAGAAAGGTACAATTCTCATCAACCTTTTATCATTCAAAAATAAATATTTTTTACATAGGAAATTGTTTTTTAATTTGCATTCATGTTTATATTTGTATCCACATATTATAATTTTATGATTAAACTCTATTTCTAAATAGCCTTGCCCACTGTAATGTACAGCAATTGACATATTGCATTTCCAAACATTCCTCAATAGTTGTGTTTTCTTTTTTCTACATTTCTTCATTTAATAAAAAGTTCAATAGCTTTTATATTACATTGTTTCTTCCTGTATTTCTATCTCTTGCTTTCTCCTATTCTTATGAAAAAATGTTTTACTTTTCTACCTTATGATTCATTTCCTCATATACAAATTTAAAGGTAAGAAAGCTAATTTTAAAAATACAGAATATAAATATACTATTCAAACATGTGACTATAACATCATGTCCTTTGAAAACTTTCTATTTGAAGTGGCAGCTTTATTTTTTATCTTTACCTGATGATATTTTCTCCAAATAATTATATCATGACATTAAAGTACATGCATTTCTTTTCAGGCTATTTCACTATTTTTTTAATCCTCACCAGTTCTTATAAACGAAGTAAATTATTTTAGACTCTATTTAATAGACTGCAAGGTATTTATCTTTGTTTAGTAGGTAGAAATGTTATCAGCTTAAAATAATAGGGAACCTAATTAATATGGCCTTGGGCTGTACAGAGACTTATTATCCCACTTACCAGCAATTACAGAGTGGGATGGATGCTGGTATCAACTTTGCTCAACCAAATCTTCCAGATCTCTTCTTTCTGTGTGCTTGTTTTATCATCTCATAGCTGCTAAAGTCTAACACACTCTTTAGCATCGAATCTCTGCATCAGGTAGAATAAAATGGTAAAGGTAGAAAGATGAAGATACCAAATTCCCTTTGGATGAAGTAAAAGTTTCATTCAAAATTTCCCAGGAAACTTGCCTTTGAGTTTTACTGACTGAAGAGAGGCAAATTATTGCCTATAACAGAGTCTGGGAAGAGGGACTATACACCCATCTTGGACAGATGACATAGGATACCTGCTTCAGTGTGAAACATTTTTGTACACTGTAGTATATCTAGCTCCCAAACTCCATAAGAATTTGGGAACTTTTATCTAATTTATCTTTATCTGATTGTGTCTAGTACTTTTGAATAGCTGAAAATGAAACTAAATGGAATCATCTTTTCTGTGCTTTATCATAAAAATTAACCTCCTGTTCTGTTCTTACACTTTAACTATGATTGATTTAAAACAAAAGAACAAGGAGAACATATCATCAGTCCTTCTTAGCAGTAGTTCTGGATCATTTGTTGAGTTAAACTACATCTAACAATCTGCTATTTATTTGCTAGGTTTCCCTTTCAAATTTAGTTACTGACAGCAAAATTCTGTTTTTTAAATTTTTTTCGTTCCACAGTGGATCCAAAGAGATTTTTCATACTGTCAAAGACATAAATTGAGGACCAAATTTTTATCAGATGTTTGAAAAGTGTTAAAAGTGATGAAATACATGAAACCAACTTCTTTTGCAAATACAATAATTATCACACATCTGGCATCATTTCTGCTGGCCCTGCCCTGCTGCTTTTCCTCAGTGGAAATTTCAGCTCCAGATGTTGCTGATACAGTTGGACGGTCACCCACAGTCTGTCACCCCAAAGCACAAAAGCTGAAGCCAAAACAGACTCCAAATTCCTGATGGCAAAAATTTTCAGAACAGCAGAACTGCCTTGAAAACAAATGATCATGTTCTGAACTATCAAAAGTGAGCTTCATAGAAATTTGTTTGTAGAAATGTATGAAGAAGTTATAAAGTGCTTAGTTTGATTCTATGAAAGATATATAAAATTTTGTTATGAAGTTTCTTACTCATTAATAAACTACAATGTCATAAATATGAACTCTTATTTTAGTGTAGATAATCAACAGAAAATTATTTTCTTTAAAATAGAATTAGTACATATAGTCTGTTTAGAAAGTAGGATTGCTTGTGAAATCATGACTCACACATATCATTTTCCCTCAGATTGAGAGTTTTATTTAAAAACTACAATTTCTGCAAACATTTCTTTAAACATATCAACATTTCTGAGTGAAGCTACTTTTGCTGAGCTCCCACATCCTCCATAGGTAAAGAAAATTTCATGATTCTTTTCACATATAGGCATTAGTGGCCCATTTCCTGCTCATTAAAATCCATAATAATATATTGTTCCATTCTTTTAATTGAAACCAGATCCTGGAGCACTACATTTCTCCTATTTACATTTTCACGCTTTAATTTCTACACTAATTATTATTTATGGTATTAATGACAAAGATAAACTAACACAATGATTAATATCCTAGTCTATTTGAGCTACTGTTAACACAATACCACTGACTGGGTAACTTAAACATTTATTTCTTATTATCAAGATCAAGTCTGAGATTCTCATGCATATAATGAGGGCCTGTTTCCTACTTCACAGATAGATTTTTGGTTTGTTTTCTTCTGTTTTCTGTCTGTATTGTTACATGACACAGTATTAAGGCAGTCTGTAGGGTCTCTTTAATTTAGGTACTGATCTCACACATGCTGGCTCTGCCCATGTGACCTAATCACCCCCCCCACAAGATCATAGCTTAATTTATATGTCCAATGAGATATAAGGTTTAAGTGTCTGTAGGACCCTTATGATTGTATTGTTTCCATCCAGACAAACTAGGATAATCTTCTCATTTCAAGGACCTTACATTAATCACATCTGCAAAAACTTCTGCCATGATGGGAAATAGATTGATACATTTTAGGAATTAGAACAAGGACATCTTTGGGCCTTTCTGATGACACCTAACAAGGTTTCTATCTCAATTATTATTTATAAAAAAGAATGTTTCATAGTTAGTGTTTTAGTCAGGTTTTTTTAGCTGCCATGACTATAAGATCAGACCAGAATAATCATAGAGGAGGAAAAGTTTATTTGAGGGCTCACAGTTTCAGAGATCTCAGTCCATAGAAGGCTGGCTCCATTCTCTGAGGCTAGAAATGAGCACAAGTTTCATGGTGGAAGATTGTGACAGAGGGAAGCAGATAATATGATGATCCGGAAGAGATAGAAAGTCTCCACTCTCCAGATACAAAATATATACCTCTTAGCCACGCCCCCCATGAACCACTTCCTCCAGCCACACCCCACCACCTCCAGACACCACAGTTAATCCTATCAAGGATCAATTTATAGATTAGATTAAGGCTATGACCCAGTGATTTCTCCTCTGACCCTTCTTGCATTGTCTTACATGTGAGCTTCCGGAAGACTACTCATATCCAAACTATAACAGTTAGCTCTTCCCAACTCAGGGTTGGCTGTCTAGAAATGAGCAGAAAGAATATAAGCAAAGAAAAAAATATATATAGTATATACAGTCAATTTTACATTCTTTATTCACAGAAAAACATATTGATGCTTATCTCATTAATAATTCTTCATGGGTTGATTTTCCATAGCCACAGAGATTTAGATGTTGAGCATTATAAGAGACAGAAAGTGCATATATAGAAACAAGTCAATTGACAGCCTGTAAGAATGAGAAACTGAGAGCCTAATTCTATTCCTGGGACTAAGGATTAATTCCAGGTCAGTGATCTCCTTAAGTGACAAGCAACATTTTAGGACATATGAGAAGGTTAAAATTTGTAGTTATTTTTACCATGTTTATGAAGGTTTTAGATTCCCAAATCTGACAGCATTAGGATGAAACAAAGAAAAGCAAAGTTACCATGAAGTTCAATATTTTTGCCCTAATTTGAAAATTCAGTATGATGACTTACATTTGGAAATCATTTATATGTGAGAATCTTAAAGTAAATTCATTATTTTATTTGAATCAGTAAACACAACCTGAAGTATTTCCTGACATGAAACATGTCCCAAATACTTGAAAATTTTCTTCATTCCTGAATCAAAAACTTTTCCAATCTTTATTTAGGTTCTATGTAATGCACTCATTTGAACAAGACAATGCAGAAATTCTGTTTTATTTATCAACTAGTTATCTTTATTTGCTTAAAGGATCAGTGATCATATTTTAACCAAGATTCTAATTACATGCTGATTTGTATAAGAGTTTAAACAAACAAAACATAAAAAGGCATTTAATAAAATGGTAAATTTTTATCAGGTCTAGAACCTATGGAGATTCTTCCTCTTGCCAAACACAGAGATAATCAGTTGTAAATGTTATCTAAACTCCATGTCATTTTACAGAGTGAGATATCCTTTTCCTATTTCTCTTCTGTGGATCTCTTGTTATATCAGTCTACATACCTTGTTAGAAGTTATGTGGTCAAAAATTTAATTTGTACACTTTCCTTCTTAGAAATTTGGGATATAAACCATCAATCTTTACAGTACATGATATTACCATGAATTAAATTAGTTGTCATTGAAAATACTGTCAGTTCAAATGTGTAATTGTGCAATATGCACATACAATAGAAGAATTGCGTTAGTCGCTACTCATCTTTCATTTTCCAGCAGTCTTTTAAGAAGATATGAACAGATGTTAGACATCAGGAAGCTTCAGGTGACAGGTCATTTTGAGAGAAATAATTCAAATTTTAAAGGTAAAAATGGAAGTGTCTAGTTACATCATGCTACCATGGAATTGCAAAAATAAAATAATTTATCCATTTACATTTTATGTTTTATAATCTTTAGATACATTACAAAGAAAAAGTGATTAAATAAAAGAGAGAAATGTTAGTTTTAACTATTTATATTATCCTTGATGATTATTCTAACTTCCCTGAAACTAGATTAGTTGAGAAATATTGCTTTTCAAAGAATTACACATAAAGGCAGAGTATCTCTGTTCTATAAATGATAGATATGGACACTATTAAGGATGGTTGGATTAGGAGAGTAGAAAGACGGGATAAAGTAATACAAGCTCACATTTGTTAACTGAGATAAATGCTTTTTATGATTTATATAATCCTTTTTACATCCTTATGATACTAGGCTCTAGTATTATTTGAATTTCAGAAGCCAGATTACTGAGGCTCTGTATGTTAAGTAACATGTCAATAATTATATACCCAGTAAGTGCCAAGGATTTGGGATTTGAATATATTCATTCACTCAACAAATGAGTTCAGTCAGTACAAAGGAGGATGTAGAGTCCTAACATCACATTTTGCCGTGTGACTCATAAAAGAAACTCATAGTTAATGCATTAAATATTAAGAAGAAAAATATAAGAATAGGATAAGGTATTAGAGGAACAAGCATCACATTTACCTGCGTTTCATATTCCATTTGTGTTTACATAGCAAAATACCTGTGGCAGGGTAATTTATGTTGGCAGGTAACCACAAAATTTGATTTTCCATCATTCTGGAGTCTAGGAAGTTCAAGTTTAAGGTGTCTGGAGAGAGGGAACATGGTGGTAAGGTAGAGGGCAAAAGGGTCCCATGCTGTGTGAAGCCTATTTTGAAGGGCCTTAATACCAGTCACAAGGGAGAATCCCTCTTTCTAATTAATTTCCTGTACTATCACATTAGAATTAAATTGCAACATGAATTTTTGAGGGGGCAAAAACTTTTAAATGATAACACTGAGGGTAGCACATTTCAGGGAAAGAAACCAGGAAGTATAAGACTTGTGTGTACAAAAAAAAGCCAGGAGGCCAAGAAGTCAATATTAAGATATGACAATAAAAGACATATAAATAAATGAGACTGAATGCCAAATTATGCATGGCCTTATTTTCTCCTAATTATATTAATACACTGACAGGATTTCGTTTATTTTAGCTTTAGTGTAATACTGGAAGACATTGGATAATTTTGGTTGCAGGCGGTCCATGCTATAACTCAAATTTGGAAAGGATCATGTTGCTGGCTGTTGGTAGAAGTGATTAATGGGAAAAGATACAGGGTTGAGAACAGGAGAGAGGCCAGATAAGAGGTTAATTAACTGTATGGGAGACAAATAATGTTTGCAGGAATAAAAATAGTAGTGGTAGAGATGTTGAACATTTTGCAACAGTGTTGAAAACATTATGTGAAGTTTTCTATTGCTTTGAAGGTTGATGAGAGACAAATAAAGTGCTATGTTAAAGTGTAGTGTTGAAATCTGAAGGCCTATAATATAAAAATCCTGGTTATAAAAATAGAGGTTATACATGGAATTCCCATAGTCCTGGGCACAGTGATATTGACTTTGAAAGTGATGCTGATATAGTTTAGAATCAGTGCCAAATGCTGGATAAGGTTGATGTGTAAGATCAAGCAGAAAAATAGGGGAGTTAGAAAAGAAAGTTAAGGTGGAGTTAAAAGTGAGCTCTAATGGAACCAAGTAGGACATGATTTTTTAAAAAAATAGGGCTAAGGATATAGCTCAGTTCATGGAGTATTACCTCACATGCACAAGATCCTGAGTACAACCCCCAGCAACACACACACACACACACACACACACACACACACACACACGCGCGCGCGCGCGCGCGCACATGCACATAAAATAAATAAATAAAAGAAAGTTGATTTTCTCTTCATTGGCTTAGCAAGATGATAGGATTTAGTTTATCTTACCCCAATATCATGAAACAAATGATGGTTTTCTTCATTATAACATGAATAGTGCCAACAGAAAAATTGAGATTATAAGTCAGAGTGAGTGGAGTTAAAAAATGAATTGGAAATAAAGAAAACAGTGTGTACAGATATATCCTGGAAAGGAACGAGTAGATGATAGGTATGGTAGTCAAAGTGGGGTGTGTGGTCGAGAGAGGTTGTTTTCAGTGGAACTTTTTTTGTCTTGAGAGTATGTTTATTTTTTGAGAAACTTTTACACATGTTCTTATTAGTGCATTATAGTTCTATTTAACAGTGGGGTTAATTTTGATTAAAAAATCATACATATATGAAATACACTTCGCTCCTTTTAAGTTCCCAATGCTTCCTGTTTCCTGTCTAACTTCCCTCCCTCTTCTTCCCCTTCCTCTACTCTATTAGTCTTTCTTCTATTTTACTTATTTTAAATTAGTGCTTCATAGATATACATAAAGGTGGTATTCATGGTGGTATGTTCATATATCTACACAATGTAATTTTGTCAATTTTATTATTTTTTACTGAACTTAGTAAAGAACTGACTAATACTTTATAAAATGGTGATTATTGTCACAAACGTGAGATGACATTAGGAGCAATGTGCTTCTGAAATTTGGAAGAAATGAGACCCAAAGAAGAAAGCAGAAGAGAAGTAATTATTTTCCGGTAGATGAAGGAAACATTCTTTTTCCTATTCTAATTGGAAGGAAGAAGAGGAGCTGGTTGGCTTGAAGATGTGATAGGCTGAATAATGTTCCCTCTCCCCAAAGTTTTCATGATCTGATCCCACAACCCTCAAGTAAATGTCTTACCTTATAATTTCACGGGAGCTTTGTAGATGTGATTAATTTAAGAATCTTGAGCTGGAACATTAAAGTGGATTATTCACATAGGACAAAATGTGATCACAGGGATTCTTAGAGGTGAGAGGATCACAGCAGGAGAAGCAAATATTAATATGGAAGCAGAGGTAAGTGTGATGCCTAGGCTGGGAGGGGCCCATGAACCAAGAAAAGCAGGCAAGTAAAGACGCTGTAACAGGCCAAAAGAAAAAGAAAAAAAAAAAAAAATCCCCGTTGCCTCAGAAATGAGGCACCATTCTTGGTCAAATCCAATCATCCAATCCAATCCAGTTCAATAAATCATCCTTGCTGATTGATTCTTTCAATTCTTTAAGACCTGTTTTTAGAATCCCGATGTCCAGAAGTTATAAGATAATAAAAAAAATTCGTGTTATATCATGACACCTTGTTTGGTAATTTGTTATAGCAGCAATATTCTAGATCTGATTTTGAAAAAATATAGGTTGCAATCAAGCTCTTTTTTTCTCAGGGAAGATTAGATTTTTTGATATGTATATATAGAGATCGGGAGGGAAAAGGCCAGAAGAACATGTATAAAAATTCTATATAAAAAAATTATATCTAAAACATTTTATTTAAGAATCTTGAGCTGGAACATTAAACTGGATCATTCATGTAGGACAAAATGTGATCACTGGGATGTTTAGAGATGAGAGGAGAAAAAAGGAAAAAAAATAGCCAAAAAAGGAAAAGTAATATTTCTCCTGAATTCAAGGAGAAAAAAACCTCTTCATTTGCCTGGGTTTTTCTAAGAATATTCAAGTGCTCAAATGAAGAACAAACATTTGTTTTAACTGACTCAGAATCAATATTATTTTCTTATATGGTTAAATGGAAGGAAAGATGCACAAAATATTTGAAAACTCTGGCTGGAGCGTGAGACTGACGATAAACAATGAACTGAGCCCAGAAAAAAAAATAAAGAGTACCAAGGTCAGGAAGGTTGATGGATAGAGGTCAAAAGCAAAACAAAACAAAAACAGTGAAGACAAATAGTTTAGAAGGTGTAAGTAGGTTGATGGTTGCTAATAGATGGGGAAAATTCAAAAACATAATTAAAGGGTACGCGCTAATCAGAGAGTAGGTAACAATGTTGAGCTCTAGAAAAAGAGTCCAGAATATTGGATGATTTACAACATAAGTGTAGAATAACTATGAATGATGCAGAATTAGAAATGAGAAAGACTGAATCAGGGACAAGAGTCTCCATTCTAGGACTAAGTCTCTTGGTTAACACATGTCAACCAAAGGAGGCAGAGAGCATGGGGTAAGTGGCAGTTTTCAGATAGAGCCAATATTTTTTAAAAGGAGCAAATTTTTCAGGCAGAGATAATGAAATGATTTAGAAAGTTACCATGGGAAACAAAGATGATATTATTGCTATCAATTAAGCTAAGAATACATATGTAGATTTAAATATGTTCAGACCCAGATGTCATAATCATTAAAGATTAGCAAAGGAATAATTTAAAAACCTTGTCATGAAAAGACATCACCATAACAAAAATGCAACAATATAACATTACATAGCTCACCTTGATGGATTATTTAATTTTACCAAAAATTTCTAAAAAGAGATATAATGAAGAGATTATCCTTTTTAATAATTTGACAAGGATCTGCTTTAATCCATAAAATTTTCTAAAGGGATTATCACAAATAGATCTTACAGTGTGGCTGATCATCTATTTTGGCTTATATAATATGCTAGAGACTTCTGAGTATTTCTAATTACAAAACAAATATCAATTCTAGAATGCAAAAAAATATACTCTGAGGATAGAATTACAGTCCACAGTGGGATCTTTTCACACATTTTTGGGTAGAGGAGCTGTGGACAGACATGTACTCCAGAGTATTTAGTGGATCCTCCAGCAGCAGATCCTACAACAAAGAAATTCATTATTTGTTCAATTTTGCCAGGCCAGGATTTGAAACTTGGGGATTTTTAGTAGACCATAAAAATTCTCAATTAATTACATTAATTGAAGCATTTTAATTAAAGTGATCATTAATCCTTGATTAAACATAAATCAATATCTCATTTCCAAATTCACAAGTTGTTTACAACAAGAAGAGGAATATGCATCATGTGAAATGAAACAAATTTTAACCTTAGCTGTAGAATTTGTTCTACAACTAAAGTGAAGCTATGAATGTGATATAATATTTGTCATTGTGATTGTGTTTATAGGCATTGTTTTATGAGTGATGTAAGTATGACTTTTTTTTCCCAGTCTGCTCTTGCTATAGTCCCCAATAGAAATTGCCTTTCTTATAATCATTTTGATTAAATCACACATTTATTTCTGAGACTACATATGTGTTTCTTTAATTCTATGTCACAAAGTTTTTGAGAATGACATATTAGAATCAACTCCTTTAAATTTAAGAGGTATTTGTTAAATTAATTAAAAGTTTATTTGCTTTTATGGAAAAATGGCTCAAGACAATTCATGATTTTGAAGAACATATATTTATTTAGAAAAAGTACTGCTGCCATTTTTGCAATTTGATTTATTAACAAAGCATCACTTATGGTATTCTAAATAAAGTGATTGATAATTATAATAAAATAAAAGCAAAATGCTTTAGAAAATATATTTACAAAATTATTTTAAGGGGACAAAATGGCTACAATACTCAAGTGAATCCACATTTTAATCCACATTTAATTACTTCCCTAAACATATTGTTCTTTCTCTAGTTTCCCTGAAGCTTTTAAAATCTCTTTGAATATGACTTTACTCTGTGCTCTTCAAAGGATAAATGAAGAGTGACTAACTCAATCACTTTACCTCTCAGATCCTAGGTATACTATCTATTTTTAAAAAATTTTACTGATTCATTTTACTATAAATGACAGTAGAATCCATTTTGATAAAATTATACATGCATATGTTACATTTTATTAATTAGAACCCCATTGTTGTGGATGTACATGGTGGTGGAATTCACTTGGGTTTTTTCATATATATACATATGAAAATTATGTCAGATTATTTCCATTGTCTTTCCTACTTCTATCCCCCTCCCTTTCCCTTATTCCCCTTTGTCCAATCTACTAAACTTCTTTTCTTCTCCCACACTTTTTATTGGCTTATTTTCCACATATCAATGAAAACATTTGGCCTTCCATTTTGAGGAATTGGCTTATTTCACTAATTTCACTCTTATTTTCCAAATGAATTTCATGACAGCTTTTTCTATTTCTCTGAATAGCACATTATCAGCATTTTGACGGGAATTGCATTGAATCTGGATAGTGACTTTGGTAGTATGGCCATTTTGACAATATTAATTCTGCCTATCCAGGAACATGGGAGATATTTCCAACTTCTAAAGTCTTCCCCAATTTCTTTCTTAATGTTGTGTCGTTTTCATTGTAAAGATCATTCACTTCTTTTGTTAGGTTGATCCCTAAATATTTTATATTTTTTGATGCTATTGTGAATGGGACAGTTTTCATAATTTCTCTTTCAGCTAATTCTTCATTGAAGCATAGGAATGCAATTGATTTATGGGTGTTCATTTTTTATCCTACTATTTTGCTGAATTCATTTATGAGTTCTAGAAGTTTACTGGTGGAGTTTTCAAGGTCATCTAAATATAGAATCATGTTGTAGGCAAACAGAGATAGTTTTTGATCTTCCTATTTGTATCCCTTTAATTTCTTTCTTGTGTCTAATTTATCTGGCTACGGTTTCAAGAACTCTGTTGAATAGAAGTGATGAAAATGGGCGTCCCTGTCTTGTTTCTGTTTTTAGAGGGAATGCTTTCAGTTTTTCTCCATAGAATACTGTTGGCCTTGGTTTGTTTTATTTAGCTTTTAGGATGTTAGAGTATGTCAGTACTATCCCTAGTTTTTCTAGTGTTTTGAACATGAATGGATGCTGTATTTTGTCAAATGCTTCCTCTGAATCTATTGAGATAATCACATAGTTCTTGTATTTAAGTCCATTTTGTGATGCATTAGATTTATTGATTTCTATGTGTTGAACCAACGTTGTGCTTGCATCCCTGAGATGAAAACTATTTGATCATGATGCACTCTCTTAGGTACAGAATTTCAACATCAAAAATCTTGTTTTATTTTAGTTTTGCTACCACCCTTACATACATATTAGTTTAGATAACTAATATCACACAAACCTATTAAACCTACCCTTCTTAGAGAAAATTGCAGTCTGCCTTTTCCACATTGGCTGGTCCCTCAGCAAACAAAACAATGATGACATGCCCTAGCCACCAGCATAACAAGACAAAGGAAGGAGTCACTGCAGGGCTTTTCTAAGGAGTTTTGTGGAAAGAACAAGATTACCATTTTATCTGACTTTTGACTTTTAAACATTTATGTCTTTACTGAAGGAAATGTGATCTTTTGATGTTGTGACACTCGAAGCATATACATACGCATGGGTGTGCATATATATGCACATACATATGCATGGGTGTGTGTATGGCCTATATATGTACATACACGTGTATATGTAGCCCTCATCTCTGGCACAGCTGCTCCCAAATATGAGGTGGGAAATGATTATCTCTTGACCTGTCTGCCTCAGACTATATATAAGTATGTCACCTCCTGGTTGATGAATGTCTCCATCATGTACCACATAAATATGTGCACAGTGACTTCACCCTGATTATGTATACCTGTTTTCTATGTGTCCTATGATTTAATCCAATGCTCAATTTTCCCTTCCTTCTTAAAACATTCCAATTCTTTCCTCTAGTGGAATTGCTACTTTTTACCTGCAACCCTCCCACTGCCTTCATAACTTCATCTTTATGTAAAACTGGCTCCTGAAGACATGTTTTTCCCCAGCTCACTCAATAAGTTTTCAATTATTAAAGCACCTGAAGTTGCAGGGTATTTTTAACTGTGCACTCCTCCGCACAAACATCAGCTCTTCTGAGGTCAGTCCCATTGACTTTGACCTCTTCTTGTTGTGACTCTTCACCTGGACCTTCCTGTGTTGAGGATTTCAGCTGCCCTACTTAAGTCCTTCAGCAATGTTCCTCTTTATCCAGAACAACATTAAACCCCAGTGCTGGGATAGTCAGACCCCTTCCTATCTTTCCAAACATATCCTATGCCATGCCCTCTTGCTCGCTGAACTTTAGACATATCAGTTGTCTTCTAGAAACCTTTCCCACCATGGAGTCCTATGCTTTGTTTTCCTTCATCAAAGGCTTACTACCCTGTTTAGCTCTCAAGTAAAATGCCATTCTCTCAGAAATGAAGTCTCATGAAGTCTACTTATTCACTACAATTTGAATATTCTTTCTTTAATATTAATTTCCTAAAACACTAAAGTAATTTCATTAATATTGAAAACCTAGAGTCTTCTCAGATTTCTTAGGAAAGCTGAAGTTTTGTTATAATATCTGGTATACTTCAGTGTTTAATTATTTGTAGCTAGTATACTTTACCATACATTAAAAAACAATGTGTTGCTTGTTGAAAAAAATATGTCTATGCTTAATATATATTCAGATGCCTTTTCTCCTAAATGTTAACTCATGCTCAAAAATGTTACGTATGCTTTTTATAGTAGAGAAGATTCATTTGATTCTTGTCAGCATTCTTCTAGGACTCAGAGGCAATTGGCAGACAACATTTAACTACTAACAGCAGGACCGGAAACTGTTTATCAATCTCTTTCTTCTATTTGCCTCCAGGTGTGAAACTCCTCTACTATTCCATGTTGAACAACAATTTAAAATTCTTCTCCCCATTCCCTGATGCTGCATTTCCTCAGAACATTGCCAGTTTCTGATGTATTGCAGCCTCTAGAGAAGAAGCAGCTTTTATGATCACCAATCAAACAGTGAATGGCAGGTCTTTAGGTGAGTTTGTTTTGGCTGGTGAAGCAGGTGAAATATCTAGATCAGCTAAGCATACTTGATAGGAACTTCAATTTCACTTTCAGTAAATTCTGAGGATGTATACATTTAAATATATATTTGAATCATTTTTGTATTTCCTTATATATTAAGCATTCTTAGCTTTGGTCTAAAACAAATACTCTTCCATAGTGCATGGCCCAAACACATGTATACCCTAAAATGTACCAGGCACCTGTACACATGAGAATACCTGCACCCCAAAGTAACTGCACTGATCCAAAAGAAGATTCTAAAAACTTTCAGACTTAATGTATTTAAAGGATTATATCAATTCAGCATCAATCTCTACACTTATGAAAATACAGCTTTAGTTTAATATGATATACATCTGAAAATCTATAGTTAGTTCAACTGAAGCATAATAATAAGGTAAAATTGATTTGAATCCCACAAAATTGCTTATTATTTTAATGTCCAGAGTTCTGAAAAATCCCAAAAGAACATATACTTAACAATTTCCTCTGATTCTAACATCTTTCCATTATGTTGTCTCAATTTAAATCCCCACCCATGCTTTTCACAGAGCCTTGTAACTTATCTGTTTCCCATACCTTGAAGTTCTAAATACTCAATATCTTGCACTATCATTTTTTACAAAGTAATTGAATAATTATTTTTCACAAATAATCTTATTTTCCCAAAAGAAACAATTTTAATATCACTTTGTTTCATATTAAAATATTTACATTAATAACATTAAATATTATAGACTTTTTAATTATTGAGACATTAACAGATTTTCTGGCATTAATCAGATTGTCAGAATATATTATTAACTTAATATTTTGGGTTTTTTTAATTTAATACTATTTTATTAATAACATTAATAAACCTATTTGTGACATAAATTCATGATTCTGTATGAAATTATGTGTTTTCTACTTCGGCTTTTCATGAATACATATGATAGATTTCAGATTAAAATCTGGAGCTTTTCTTGGTTTTATATATCTAATATCATAGATACCATGCCCACAACAAAAATCTAATCTTGTTGGGAGGCTGAGGCAGAAAGATAGCAAATTCAAGGCCAGCTGGGCAACTTAACAAGATCCTGTCTCAAAATAAAATAAAAAAGGTTGGAAATGTCACCCAGTGGTACAAGGCCCCTGGGTTCAATCCCCTGTACTGCAAAAAGGGGGGAAAAATCAGTCTTCATTGTATTGTGTTTATTCTAGACATACAAAGACTATCAGCAGAACTCTTGACTATAGTCATGTCCCTGCAGGACTGATAGAAGAGAATGAAAGTTATCTTTGCAAGCATCAGAAATTGTGCTATTTGTTTGTTGACTGAGAAATTCAAATGCTCACTGACATTACTGGAATCCATAATATTCTGGAATCTGTAATCATGTGGAGCTACTGGACTCAATACTGGCCTCAATACCACTCAATACTTGTGACTGCAGTCAACTGCAATTATCCACCATAGTCTCTGTTACAGCCAGAAACATGAAAAAACAAACAAACAAACAACAACAACAAAATATAGGGTTCTTCCCTTGTCCCTCCTTTCAATTTCTCTTGAGTGCTTCCCTTAGGCAGAACTTCAACAGCAGCAAACTATAAAGCCAAGAATGATGAATGTGAATCTGAGACTCAGGGAGCAAAGAAGAAACCATAGGTGGTTAACACTTATTTTGTTGCTAGGCTGCAGTTAAAATTAGCAACGACTTTCTTCCATTACCCTTCTCTTGTGAATTTTACCTGTTTTTTATATTTCTGTATCCTCAGCTGTCCTAGATAAGATACCTAGATGCATCTCAGAAGATCAGTGTTTTGTACCTCGTAGCATGATTCAGATCTTTATTCAGGAGTAATCAAAATCCTCAGGGGTCCTGCTTACACTGGATTTCCATAGTTTTTCATTAATTTTATGATTGAAAAAACAATATCATGAGGCAGAGCAGAATACCCTACAAGTTTCTGGCATAACTGTCCTCATACCTATAAGGTAACAAACTTGAATTAGAAAACTAACCATTTCAGTCTACATCTTATTTCTCTTTTTTGCCTATTGATCCCATGACATGATGAGACTACAATGGTTGACAGTCCACGGAGGCTAAAAGAAGAAAGGACGGGGCTGGGGATGTGGCTCAAGCGGTAGCGCGCTGGCCTGGCATGCGTGCGGCCCGGGTTCGATCCTCAGCACCACATACCAACAAAGATGTTGTGTCCGCCGAGAACTAAAAAATAAATATTAAAAAATTATCTCTCTCTCTCTCTCCTCCCTCTCTCACTCTCTCTCTTAAAAAAAAAAAAGAAAGGAAACAATGTAGAATTCCCTGTGAAAGCACAATGTAGAATTCCCTGTGAAAGAACAAAGATAATTAAGCAAAAGAATACCTTATTCAAAAACATTGCCAGAGTGCCAAAAAGACTGGCTTTAGTCAGAACTCAATTCCACTGAACAAAGGGTAGGGGCACTTCTAAGAGAGGATGTGGGTGAATTCAGGTTACCTGTGTTTGCTAATTGAATGAAAGCTATGTTTTCTGCTACAACTGAAAGTTTCTCAAGACAGGAAGTAATTTTTATAACTCAGAGCAAGAAGCCTGCTGTTACCCTCCCACAGAAACTATTAGGCTCTTAGAAAAACTAGAAGACAAAGACCCTAGTTCCCTTAGTGATTAGAGCTCAAAATAATGGCTCCAAGGTCCTTGAGAAAGACATTCTTGGACTGTAAAACAGCTAAGATGCTTTTAAAAGATTCCTATCACAAATAGGTATAGAAACGTGAAGTGAGTTCAAAGTCTAGAGTCAGGAAGATACCTGTATAAGGTCTAGGTTGATGGAGAACAAGTTGAGACTGTCTCAGTCACTTCTGGTGGATTTTTTTCTGTATTAAACACTAAAACACAGAAACAGGAAATAAAATTTTTATTCCCCACTAACATCTATTCTTTGGTTATATGACTTATGCATTGGGAACAGAATTATTTGTTGGTGGCTAATTTAAAGCCAATGCTGCATCCTGAAGGGCAGTCGAGCACACTAATGAGACAGTGAGCCCCACCCCTGCCTTGTTACCCACTAGGATAACTCTGAGAACTGTGCAATGTTATGCAAAGCCAGGATCTATTCTGTTATTCCCACTGGGAGCTCAATAGCCACTATTCCCCATGTAGATTAAGGAATTCCAGAATGCCTACTTTTAGGCTTTTATCATGTATTTTGCTTCATCTTCTCACTAACAAACTCAGAACTTCTTAAGGAAGTGACATTTAGGCTTTGTGTGGGATTGACTTAATAGTCTGATGAACCCAACATAAAGAATGAACTAATTTCCATGTCCTACTGTTTCTAAGCATTCTTTCTTCTAGAAATACAATATTGTATACAAATGCATTGTCAACCACCTATGTAACTTAAAATATTGGGGTAGCCATATTTTAAAAAGGAAACAAGGCTGAGGATATATCTCAGTGATAGAGCATTCACCCAGCATACACAGGCTCTGAGTTTAATACCCAGCAACAATAAATAAGTAATAAATAAATGAGCCAATGTATAGTAAAAAAATATGAAAAATATTTTCACAATGTATTTTTATCTAATATATCCAATCAATATAACATTTATTATTAATATTTTACTTTTGTACTTAGTCTTTAAAATATGATTCGTATTTTACACTTAAAACACACCTTGATTTGGACTAACCACATTTCAATTGCTTCACACACACTTTTCTGTTGGATTCTGTGTCAAAAACAACAGTTCCTGAACAAAAACAGAAAATTCTTATCATTTAATCTCAGGATTAGTATACTGCCATTGAGTGTGTTCTAGAGATACAATGGAAGGGCAGAGAGACAGACAAACACACCAACAGTACTAGATAAAAAACACTTGAAAGTTGATATATTTTTCCTCCCTTCTTCTTAGTTTAGCAACCTAAAATTACACATGGTTTTGAAGTTAGAGATTTGAAAATCTTGAAACACTTGACATCCTAGGTTAATTTCTTAACTGGCTCTCTGAGGCAGTCTGGGATTTGAATATAATTACAGATCAAGATTCAAGGAATGGTTGGAATAAAGAAAGTCGACAGGCACTTAAAAGATATCCATCTAAATTGAGGTCCTAATGGATTTCCAATTAATGCCAGACAGATCTTATCAGACAGTAAAGGAGCAAGTGTTTCTCCTAACTGGAAAGGCTCAGCTGAATTTTGAGCTCCTGGTTCTCCAAATTACCTAAATAATTCCAATGTCACCATTCAGCTACCAGGTCCCATGTTTTCCAATGAATAATTTGGACTGGAGAAATCTGGGAAATCTGTAAATTCAACCTTTATCATAACTCATCATTTTCCAAAAGCGAAGTCTTTGTATAATATTTGGTGATTTCGTTTTATGGCCGTCATAAAAACTTAGAACCTCTTTATGCCTTTAGCATGGAATTGAGAATTCATGTTATCTTTTATTCCCCCCCGCTCTTTCAATATTGTAAGGAGCATTTTTGCACCATATAAGCCCTATGTTTTGCATGCCCAGTACAAATGTTATGTTGGCCAATAGCTGATCCTCTGAAGCTATGCCTTCAGTGGATATTTTATTCCTGATAGCTATGGGTGATGATTTAAGTTATGTTTTTGCCACTCTCTGCATTAAAATACTATAATTCTGTTCTCTAATATTAGTTTTATTCTCCTTTAAACCTACAAGGGATTAGATAGCAAATCTCAAAATCCCATCTTTTAAGATCTGGTTATTTGCAACAATGCCTAGTATTGATTATTGTATCATTTAAGTTTTTGCAGCAACTGATGTTTTTAAATAAAAAGAAACTAAATACAGTGGGGGTAAAATAGGGAACTGGACTAAAAGCTACTTGAGCTACTCAAGGGAAAAGTAGATATATATGGTACATAGCATAGTACAATTTTTAAATAAAGTTTCCATTGATATTTCCATTTAGCACTGTTATTTTATAAAAATGTGTTATTATTTTTAAATTAATGTAATTATATTTATTGAATATTTTCCATATGCTATGAATTTTGAGAGGAAATGTGCTTTATTGGCATTACTATATTAGTCTTATAGGAACTACACAAGATTGACAATATATTATTATGGTGACAATGGTCTCTTGGTCAATTAAGACATGAGATACAGGGTGGTTAAGAAAACTGACAGATGTCAAAAGATTGCTATGGTCTAGAGCATCCACTTTATTGTTTGAGTTCAGTCTCCCTCCCTTAC